>NC_056743.1:1417971814-1418067018 GCF_019279795.1 Protopterus annectens
AACCCAGGAAAATGGTAAAAAGAAGGGGAATGGTAAAATGCTACCATTCAAATATGTGCCAATACATATATACCGAATCTGTAGAATTAATGGTAGGAAACAACAAGATCAGTATCGAAGGACTTTACACTTGTAAATCTAGAAATGTTTTTTTATTTAGCTTTTTGTGTTTCATGTAATTCATATAACATAGGAAGAATTGCACATGAACTTAATAGAAGGATTTACAAACACAAATATGCAATACAAAATGCTGATGAAAGGAATGCATTAAGTAAGCACTACAAAAGTGGAACATGCAAAGTAGAGTTCAAATTTATAGTGTTGGAAGCCTTAAATAATGTACAGAATTTATTTAATATTGTGGATGAGATAGTGTGGTTAGAATACCATTGGCAAGTGAAATTGAAGGCTTGCTTCCCACCTGGTTTAAATAACAGGGAGGATTTTGTTATGTTTTTTTTTAAATAGAAAGGGATAAACCATTAAGTATTTTATCATGTGTTTTATCACGTGATTTTATGTGTGCATTTAAAAATGCTCATTGTTATTAATGCCTCAGTCTGAAGAAATCTCCAACATTAAGACAGAGAGACAAAAGCGCTAACTTTGAGGCTTGAATAAAGCTGTGTGCTTTTTCCATTATTTTGGCTTTAAAGATATCCAAGTTATCAGAAGTGTATAGGTTCATAGGTAAGTACTAGGCTATCTGCCCGAGGGCATTTATAAGCCTAGCCAGACTCTATCATCTTTCACCGCCCCATTGATTAATTAACTGAGCCTCTGTCAAAAAGAGCCAATGAAGTGATCCCAGTGGTGTATTTTCTGTTACCCATCCACTCGTCAAGGTTTCTCTTGAAGAGTGTTAGTGAGGGGCTCTGCCTAATGTAGTTAGGAATTTTGTTCCAAAGCATGGAGAGTCTCTGCGACAGGAATAAAGTGGTTGCATGTTTGTGTAGTATTACAGTAAAGTTATTTCACAAAATACAGCTATTTCAAAACATATTTCACAAAGTACAGTATTTCAAAGAGTTTATTGTGTATTTGAATGTTATCACAAGCTCACATAACAGTTTGTTCACATAATTACAAGGGCCATATTTTCAGTTTCTTTGTGCATACTTTGTGGGCATGGCAGATGGGATTTCAAAGACCCAGTGCACTTGTGTTTGACAATAATACTGCAGACAACTGGACAGTGTTTGAGCAAGAGTATGACATTTTCATACAAGCTGAATTTTCTGATAAAGATGACCGTACAAAGGCATTTATTCTTGTTAATTTAGCTGACTCAGAAGCCATAGAAAGGGAGTGTTCATTTGTGTATGCACCTGCTGTCTATGTAGGAGAGGGGGAACACCATGATATTGTTGTACCAGCTGAATCAAGGGAGAACCCTGAGTGCTTAAAATGTAAATTCAGTAAAAATGTGTAACCCCCAGACAAATGTTACTATGGAAAGGCACTTATTTTATGCAAGGGATCAAAAAGCCTGGTGAAACTTTTGCAGCATATATAACTGACTTGAGAAATAAGGCTAAAACATACAGATTTGGTGATTTACGGGATGAGTTGATAAAAGTCAGACTTGTGTGTGGTATAAACGATGATGCTGTGAGAAAGATTTTGCTTTGTGACAGAGATTTAACTTTGAATAAGACCATTGAGATTTGTCAGATATATGAGCTTATAGAAAAGTACACAAATATACTTACAAATGAGAATAGCTCTAGAAGGCACAGTGATAATAATGTTGATAGTATGCAGCACATGGTTAAAAGAAACAGGCCCAAGCACATGGCAGCAACTGCAGCCCCTGCAACACTCATTGGTATACCCCAGAGCTTTCCAGCAAATACCAGAGTTCACACAGTCTCAGTGAAGCATAAGAGCGAGTTAGCAAACTCAAAGCATGCGCCCCAACCCAGTTTCATTGCCAAATATAACTGTGGTGGAAATCATAAGTCTAAAAGGGAAAAATGTTTAGCTTTTGGTCAGCAATGCCACAAATACAATAAGTGGAATCATTTTAAAAGGTTTTGTAAATCAAAAGGCTCACAATCTTTTATTAAAAGGGAACTTTTTTAGAAACAAGTTGATCAATTAGAGAGCTGCAACCCTACTGTTTATGTTGATGGTGTGTCAGTGCTTCATGAAACAGTCAATGCAGCAGATTTATGGGCAAAGAATGAAGTATTTTGTACTGTTCAGATAAATGGAAAACCCACAGAGCTCAAAGTTGATACAGGTTCTAAGTGCAATGTTATGTCTGCAGAAACATTTGCCAGAGTGTGTCATGGTGAAAAGCTTGAATTGGCAAGGTGTGTGAAGCTTGTTGCTTATGGAGGTGAAGAAATTCAGACTTGAATGCTCAGTAGTGCTTTCATGTTACTATGCTGGGAGACATTACAACTTATTATTTTATGTGGTCAAGAGGCACATCCAGTCATAATTAGGGCTCAGAGACAGTTTGAAAATGGGACTGCTTTCATTTAATAAGGAAGTTCATCATGTTAGCTTAAAAGACCACTACTGTAACTTCACCGATTACATTTTTTCTACCTATGCTGATCTTTTCAAAGACAAACTAGGGAAGCTTCCAGTTGTGTACTCCATGAAGTTAGACCCAGATATCAGTCCAGTTGTCAGGCCATCTCGAAAAGTTCAAATAGTATGCAGCACAGAATCAAAGCTGAGCTAGATAAAATGGTGCAACAAGGTGTGAATTGTCCAGTTGCAACTCCAACTGAATGTGTATCTTCCATGGTGGTAGCCCATAAGAAAAGCTCAGATGACATCAGAGTATGTATTGACCCACGAGATTTGTCTAATCTCATGTCAAATCAAATGCGTGTGTGTGTGTGTGTGTGTGTGTGTGTGTGTGTGTGTGTGTGTGTGTGTGTGTGTGTGTCTCTCTCTCTCTCTCTCTCTCTCTCCCAGTGAAACAAGCACATAGTAAGTCCGACTACTGCTGCCCCAAAAGTTATCATATCCCACTACCTACAGAACTTGCACAGCTGAATTTCACCTGCAGTTGCAAAAGTTCACAAGGAAAAAATACACTGAGTTAAATCTATGTAAGACAATTTCCGAAAGACTCGAACTAATAATTTAATTTGTTAAGTCATGCACTAGTGTATTCTGTTTGTAGTGTTGAATCTGCTGGAAGGATATCCCCACCCCCACTTACTCACCCACATTCACGGACCTTTTACTGCTGAAGGTGAAGCTACATTAACACTTCAGCATATTTTACTCTTAGTGTAATAGATCCCTGGAAAAGACATTGAAAAGCCCATAACTATAAAATTAGATGCTGTGACTCAAGTCAAGTTTTTAGAATTCAGTCACCTTGTCTTTGTATCCATGAACATACTACCTCACTGATTGTTTATGATGGTAAACTATCTGGAGGGGTTCTTCCTGCCCAGTTCGCTTCACTCACTTGGCTCCCCTGCCCCTCCCCCCATATCCCAGCCTCCCCCAGCACCTCTATTCATATCGCAAGCAAACCACTCTGCCTCATTCCTATGGTCCAGTTATATACAAGTCCACCTTGTCCACACCCACATTCAGTCACACCTTACCTACTTTTATTTAACTAAACTTATCTGCTTTCCCTTACATCCATCACCTTGAATTCCCATTCCCCCTACTATAATTCTTTGCATCTTACTCTGCTTTACCATCACAATACTATCATCACCTCAAACTGTCTTACATTAACTCCCGGCTTTCCACCTTCTCTTCTATTATACACACAGACTAACATTGCACCATAATTGTACTGCTGACCAGTCACATCTCCCCCACCCCTCCTGTCACAAACCACAGGGCAAAACACCTAACCTCATTGTCAAAGCCCACCGTGAAGTCAAAACATTTCCAGCCTTTCCTTTAGCTGCACACATATCACTAGATAACACAATCTCTGGTTACACCTGATATTACATTCTAACACATAAATACCACTTTTACTATTGTTAAACTATCACAGTTGACATGCTCCTCCTAACCTGCCTAGCTTCTTTACTGTTAATTCTCAACCTCTCTACAGCTATATCCTTACTTACCCCCACACGCCAACACACATCAACAACCTCCTTCAACCATCACCCCAATAAACAACACAGCTTCTCACATATCTCCTCCCAGCTTTTCCCCTATACCCTCTCATATTATGCAAGCCACAAACTGGCCTCACCTCCTATGAAACCACACTTAACACCAATACCATCACCTTGGAATAAAAAACACTTCCCATGGTACTCCTTCCTCATTACCTACGTACTCAAATGTGGAGACATACATCCTAACCCTGGCCCAACCTTTAATCCTAACCACAAGAGTAACCCCAAAGATTTAAACATACTTACACTGAACCTTAGAAGTATATGTAATAAAATAGCCCCACTGCATGTCTGGATGGATCAAAGTAAACCTGACATACTAGCCCTTACAGAAACATGGCTACACCCCAGTGTAAAAGTCTCAGAAATAATACCTCCAAACTTTGCAATAACCAGAAGAGATAGATCTAAAAAAAGGGTGGAGGGATAGCCCTTCTATATTCACTCTATGCTCAACATCACACCCTGCACCAGTAATATATCCATCTTTTCAAATACCGAGGTACTAATCTCTTTTTTGAAGCTCAACATATCAAAAATAATTTGCATAATGGTAATATATATACCACCAGGTAACAATATACCAGTGTTGGAAAATATTTTGTCGTGGACATCCCAAACAATAAACCTCGAAACAATAAGTTTAGGAGATGTAAATATAGATTGGCAAACCATAGCTTCCAACTCCCCCACAAATAGTATAACTCTGTATGGTTTTTCTCAGCTTATCAATACTCCAACAAGATACAGCAAAGATCTTACCTGCCAATCCACCCTAGACTGGATCCTAGTATCCCACCCTGCCAATTACCCGTCTTCCAGTACATTGTCTAGCTCCATCAGCGATCATCTGCCAGCGTATTCCCCTAGAACAAACTCAAAACTACTAAGAGTATACACTGTAAAATCAGTTAGGAACTCAACTAATTTTTGTCAGCATAAATTCAACAATCTCCTACATGAAATAGACTGGACACCCCTTAAACAACTATCCCTTAATGATGCTGTACTATACTTTAATAATACCTTCCTTCAGATACATAATAACCTAGCTCCCATTCGTATCAAAAGAATCAAAAAGAACTCAGCTCCATGGCTCTCTAAGGAATGTAAACACCTGATGAAGCAAAGGGACCTAGCCTGGATAACTTGGAAACAGAACAAAAATGAACAAAATCATGTTAATTTCAAAACACTGCGTAACAAAGTGACAAAACTAATCAACAGAGATAAGAAGTCATATTATTCCTAGCTTCAACTCAAAGATAAAATCAACCCCAATAAATTTTGGCACTCCATATCTTCTCTACTTAACCCTGGCACAAATAGAGACCACACCCTATCACCTGATACCCCTCCATCACAAATAGCCAAAAACTTTAACAAGCACTTCATAAAATCAGTATCAGACCTACTAACTAACATCCCTAATGCTGGACCCCCCCACACTTCAACCTATTCAGACACCAACCCCAGACCATCAACTACTTCTAACCCTGTCAATACTAATGCCCCTACTCGACAAAATGTCATACAAACCCCATTCTCACTTCAGTCCATACCTACTGACACCATTAAGAAACTGCTACATAAACATTCCCTGCTCTACCTCAGCTGATAATCTTCCACCACACTACCTCAGACTGGCTGCTAATTCAATCACCTACCCAGTCAGTATCCTTATAAATAGATCTTTATCTAAATCAGAAGTACCTGCCATGTGGAAACAATCTCACGTGACCCCCCCCCATCCACAAAGGAGGCAACTCTTTTGATCTATCCAATTTCCATCCTATATCCATCTTGTCACTCATATCCAAAATTCTCAAGAGGGGTATCCATCAGCAGGTAATGCAATATCTATTGCAAAACAACCTTTTATCCAAAACCCAACATGGCTTCTGACCTAGACACAGCACAGCTACAGCCCTATTATCCTTTACAGACATAATAGACAAGGACAAAAATGCAGGATACTATACATCCTCAGTATTCCTTGATCTCTCCAAGGCCTTTGACACAGTGTCTCATCCCTTACTATTAAACACACTGTCTAACTTAGGCTTCTCACATAACACAGTAAAATGGTTTCAGAGCTACCTCAAGGATCGTAAACAAGCAGTGAAATGGTCCAATGAACTTTCACCTTTTCTCCACAACCCTACTGGAGTCCCTCAAGGCTCCCTCCTAGGACCCCTACTCTTCAACATTTTCACAAACAACTTTCACACTGCCTCTCACCCTGGGACCATCATTCAATACACTGATGATTCCACCATAATTTGTACTGCTCAATCACTACCAGAACTACTTTCAAAACCTCAACAGTCCTTTACTGCAGTTGTATCCTGGATAAGAAATGCCCAACTCTTTCTTAATCCAAAGTAGACAAAACTAGTACTCTTTCATCCCAAGAACACCTCCCCTGTCACTGATCATTTTAATATCCTTGCATCTGACAACACTCTCATAGAAATAGTAGTGCAGGAAACCAAACTTCTAGAGTTATCATTGACAATAAACTTTCATTCAACCCCCCCCCCCATATACAGCAAAATATAAAGAAAACTTGTCAAAAACTGGGACTCTTATATAGAAACAAACATTGCTTTACTGCAGCAACCGAAACTATATTTGCAAAAACATTTTTACTTCCCTCCCTTCTTTATGGTGCCCCTATCCTAACTAACTTACAAACTTCTACCATAAACAAGATGAAACAGTGCTACAACAAAGTTGCAAAGTTTGCCACAAACTCTAAATATCACACACACACCACTGTAAACCACTCCTAGCATTAAACTGGCTTGAACTCTCCAACCAACTTGCCTTTATTCAGCTATCCACCTTGCACAACCTTATTTTTAAGCCTACTGCCTGCCCTGCACAAACCAATTTAGTCACAACTTGCACACCAAATCGATCCCTACGATCAGAAGACAAAAATATCTTAGCTATCTCAAAACCTACAAGAAAACCAGGACACTCGCTGTATCCATACTCTGTCTCTATACTCTGGAATTCACTACCTCTAGCTACCAGGTCTATGCCTGGCCTAATCCATTTCAAAGCCTCTTTAAAAATTCATCTCAAACAGACATGGCTTTGCTCTTGCATAAAACCTGCCTGATGCTCAGCACTTCCTCTTCTTCCACACTAGCCTCATCCTCATCGTCTGTCACATTTCAATCCTTCACAGTCTGCAAGATCCTAAGGCTCTTCTAACTCCTTCTCTGTTTCTATACCATATCCTTAAGCTACTGCTCAGGCTGTATTGCTTCTGTTCTTCTTAACTCTCTTACTGTCTGTCTACATCACTAACTTTCTGGCTATTGTTTTCCTAACTGAAACTAACATTCTATGTATTTACTTATGTATGTATTTATGTACTTATTTATTTTTTCATGTACTATAGCAGTCAATGTCACACACCTATGTACTATTTTTTGGACACTACATCATGCATAGTGAGAGTGACTATTATTGTCTATAATGTTTTTAACTCTATAGAATTGTCTAGATGTATAGTATATATTGTAACATCTTGTAACATAGTTTGTTCTTTCAACTTAGTTTGTATAGTGTTTCTAATGTGATTTGTACTGTATTGGATTTTACTATATTTTTATTGTACTGTATGTGGAGCTTTTCTCCCTGGGCCTCAGCTGAAAATGGGTTCTGTAGACCCAGGCAGACCACCCCGGTAAACAAATGTCAAATAAATAAATAAATAAAAGATAAATTTGAACAAAACACTAAAAAGACCTCATCATCCAATGTGCACAGTCGAAGAAGTCGCAGCCTTGATGCCAAATGACACTGTTTTTTTCTGTCTTGGATGCAAAGAGTTCATTTTGGCAAATTCAGCTTGACAGAAAATCCTCATTGCTCACTACTTTTAGTACTCCATTTGGAAGGTACAGATCTTTGAGAATGCCATTTGGGATAAATTCTGCAAGTGGAGTCTTTCAATGTGCAATGGAGCAACTTTTTTCTGGGTATCCTTGTGCTATTATAGTAGACAACATACTAGTAGGAGGTATTGATGAAGCTGAGCATGACAGAAACCTCAAAAATGTTCTGGAAAGAGCACATCAAGTGAATCTTAAGCTCAATCCACAGAAATGTAAATTCAGGCTATAAGAAGTTACTTATGTTGGTCATTTATTTACCACTTCAGGTCTATGACCAGACCCTTCTAAGCAAAAAAAAACATTCTCAAGATGCCAGCTCCAGACAATGTTCAAGCCTTGCAACGTTTTCTTGGCATAGTTAACTATCTAGGCAAGTTCATTCCAGACTTGAGCCAACTTTCAGCACTGCTTAGAGAGCTGACACATAAAGATGTATCCTGGTCCTGGTTAGAGCAACACCAAAGAGCATTTGATGTCCTGGAACAGAGAATTGCTAGTCCACTAACTCTCAGATACTATGCTATTCATAAACCAGATATACTTTACTGTGATGCTTTGAAATTTGGTCTTGGTGCAGTCATTCTACAAGCGGATCAACCTGTTGCCTATGCATCGAGGACTCTTACTAAAACTGAGATGCAGTACGCCCAGATCAAGAAAGAGCTTTTGGCAATTGTGTTTGCATGGTCGAAGTTCCTTGATTATGTTTATGGCAGACCTATCCAGATTGAAGCAGACCACCAAACTCTAGTCACTATCTTGAGAAAGCGTATGCATTCAGCTCCAGCCAGACTGCAAAGTATGATGCTGAGATTGCAAAAGTATAGCTTTAATCTTGTCTACACTAAAGGCAAACTTCTTTATCTTGCTGATACATTATCCAGATTGCCCAGAAACACCACTGAACAGCATGAGAATGAGAATATTGATTTTGATGTCATGGAAGTGAGAAGTTTTTTCTTCCACATGTCTTAATGAGCTAAGCGATCATACAGCCACAGATCCAGTTTTACAGAGGCACAACCACTTTATCAATCAAGAGTGGCCATCAAAGCAATCTAGTTTACCTGAAAAAGTGCAACTTTATTTTCCATATAGAGATGAGCTTTTGTCTGACAATGGTATCATTATGAAAGGTCCAAAAGTAATTGTTCCAAAGTCTTTGCAACACAAGTAAATTACTGTCTTGCATCGTGATCACCCAGGAACCGACTCTACCAAAAGAAGGGTAAGAGGATTAGTATTTTGGCCTTCTATGTCACAGGACATTGCGAGACCACTTTCATTTTGTTCCGTGTGTAATAGTAGAAAGCCACATCAACAGAAGGAACCACTTCAGCTAAACCAGATTCCAGAACTACCTTGGTCAACAGTAGCCATCCACATCTTCGAGTGGAATAGTCAACATTATTTGGTGTAAGTAGACTCTTACTTTAATTGGCTTGTGATTGACTACTTCCTAACCTAGCATCCAGTACTATCATTATTAAGATGAAGCATCATTTTGCAGTACATGGTAGTCCACACAAAGTTATTTCTGACAATGGCACACAGTTTGCAAGCCAACAGCTCAAATGATTTGCTGAAGAATGGGACTTTACTCATGCTACAAGTAGTAGCCCTGAGTGCTCACAGTCAAATGATTTGCCAGAACGTGCAGTTCAAAGTACAAAACAGTTACTAGATGAGTCAGCACAAGATAATAGTGATGTTTTCCTGAATCTCTTGACTCTCAGAAATGTTCCTCATGATAAACATCTTAGTTCACCTACCTAGAGACTTCTGGCGAGACAAACCAGAGCCACATTACCAATCAGTAGTCAATTGTTGGTACCATATGTTAAGAAAAACAGGTGAGTGAAAGCCAATCTGTTGCAGAAGCACCTAACCCACAAGTCCTAGAATGATAAAACCAGCAAAGTGCTCAGTCCATTACAAGAAGGAGAAGTAGTAAGGATGCAAATGTCCAGAGGTTATGATCGGATTGGAGTCGTAAAGAATATTTGTCCAGAGCCGAGATCATACATTGTGGAATTACAAGGAGCAGTTTTTTTTGGAATTGGAAACATTTGAGACTGGTGTCCGAGCCTATACCACAGCACATAGCCTGTGAGAAAGACTCTTTATCTCAGAGTGAGTTGTCCGGTGTTCTAATTCCAGAAGAAGTTCCAGAGAATATTCCCATTCCTGTGATGAATCCAAAAGTTCCTGATACAAGTTGTTCACCAAAAACTGTCCCTGTTGCTAAATTCAGTCCAGATTATTACATTACGAGATTTGGTCGTATCTCCAGACCATGTAAGACATGCAAGGCAACTTGGACATGAACATTGTGTTTTGTTTCCAATGTTTATAGTAATGCATGTCTAACTCTAATATTGTTTTTACAAAGGACAATCTTTTTAAGAGGGAGGATGTAAATCAGTAGGTGTGTATATATCTTTAAGAAGCTATCCAAGGGCTTGCACAAGTGTATAAATACTGAGCACATGCGAGCCTGACTGCCATTTTGTAGTAAGCTGTTGAGATGTTGGCATGTATGTATCCAAGGTCTGTCTGTTAGCCAGTTTGTTTGTTTTTTATGATGCTGCTATCCATCATGATGTGTTTCTATGTATTAAATGAAATACCCCGCCTGCTTATCATCTATGTTAGAGATGGACAAGTGACATCTGCCATAACAAACTTCTTGAAATGCTCCATTTTGGCCTATCAGTACCCTGTCTTCAGTGGTTTAATAGCTACTTCTCTGATAATCAATGATCAGTCAAATGGCTGCCCACACTCTCCCCCTTTCCCTATTACCACTTGTGTACCACAGGGCTCCATTCTTGTCTCCTCCTCTTTAACATTCTCACCAAAACTTTCCATACATCCTTCCAACAAGCTTCACTAATTCAGTACATAGATGACTCCACCCTTATATGGTGTTTTGATAATCTAATACAACTCCAACAAATCACCCAAAAAGTTTTTGCTACTACTGAAAAATGGCTCCATAGCTCTCAACTTATGCTCGACCTGAAGAAAACCAAATTAGTACCTTTCTTTCCTAAATCCTGTCTTTCATGAAAACTCTAACTTCAAAATACTCTCTCTTAAGGACATCATTATCAAAGTCATCTCTCATGCCAAATTACTGGAAAAAAAATGATGACCTCCATATTCAAACTTCTATTAAAAGTCACCAAAAACTAGGCATATTCTACAGAGCCAAAAAGTTCCTTAGCAATGCAACCAAAAGTGCTTGCGGTACTACTTACCTCCTCCCGTCACTTCTCCATGGTAGTCTTATCCTTACAAACCAACAGGCATCACAAAAAACAAAACTCAAGTGATCCTACAGTAAAGTTGGAAAATTTGCAGAAAAACACTCCTTTTGGAACCCACCACTGTACAGCAGTCAACATTTTAAAATGGATAGAACTACTCTACCATCTAACATACAATTACTTGCTGCCTATAAAATGACTAAGCACTTTTCTCACTAAGTACACCTCAACTGAAATGTCTGTCCAATAACCAAAATCTTTTTTCATCCATAAAATTCTCAAATCTGCTTGACATAGTCTATACTCATACCATGTTCTCAAATCCTTGAACTCCTTATCTACATCCATCAATTCATTACTGCCAGTCTTTTAAAGTCACTCTAAATGATTGCTTAGACAAAACATGGCTCTGCCCTTGTTCTTCACCAGGGTAACCTACTCCTACCAACAGTAATAATTATCAACTTGTATGCTCAGTCCCTACCTTCTCACTCTCCCATCACTGACATTTCCCTTCTTACCTTTCTATCTTACAGTATATCTCCTAACTCATTTTTTGAATCTCTTCCATTTCCAATCCCATCTCATTAAAGTACAAGACTTTGTATTTACTCCCATATCCTACTGTATATTTTCTGTAAATATTAACCCTTTGTATGATGCTCATAAGTTTATTTTAACCAATGTTGTTCATACTGTCTAGTTACTGATATTCTGTTTTGAACTAAGAACAGCTTAGTCATTGTTATACTGTTTTCATCATTGTTATAAGTTTTATTCTTTTGTGTCACTTTTCTCCCCAGGCCTTCACTGAAAATAAGTACTGCACCTAGTCAGACCTTCCCAGTAAACAAATGTCAATAAATAAATAAATACATAAATGCATTAGAACAATGACCTCCATTTTGAATCTTGTAATCCCTGAGTATTATATGGGTCACAGTGAAGGCCTTTCTTATCACTCTGGCAATCTGTTGGTCAGATATTAGATCCATGTGTATGACTGTACCTAGAGTTTTAATACAATAATCTTCCAGACAGGAATTGTGATTTAGTGAAAACCATAATAGATTTAAAACTTTTTGTCCGGAAATTAAACCTAGCATGTATGTTGGGAAACACTCCATCACTTCTCAGCTCACTAAGAGTTTCCAGTGTTTTCAATCCACCGCTTATTGGCATCCTAGGCACCTTTGAAAAACTATGTGAACTGGATCTGAGGGCCATGGTTAAGGAAAACAAGCCCACCATTAGAGTCGGGAGTAAATTCGGCCGCAATATCAGCAATGACGAATTTGCATTCATTCATATGCTTAATGAATGCAACATCAGAGTTATGGCACCGGATAAAGGGGGTGGGTTGATTTTCATGGACCAATATGCATATGAAAACAAAATGATTCAATACTTGAATTCAGATTCCTATGTTGAAGCCAGCATCAATGAGGTTAATAGAGCTTACAGCAAGATCAAGGGGATATTAGAGGATCTATTCTTGGAGGGCACTATAGATAATGACACCCTGCAATATATCACCATGTTAGCACCTAGGATCACCTCTATTTTTGGCACACCTAAAATTCACAAGGACATAGTGGACCCCCCTTTCAGTCCGATTGTGGACGGAAGGGGTTCAATCACATATGCCTGTGCCAAATTAGTGGACAGCATTTTAAAACCCATGTTGAAGCTTGAAGTACAAATTTGTAGAGATTCTTGGGGCTTCTTAGAGAATATTGGCAAAATCCCATTCAATCCAACTTACACATTTCTAGTGGTTGATATCAAAGATTTATACACGGTCATTCCACACCAATTAGGAGTGGAGTGGACCGTTGATTTTATGCTCCGTAAAGGGGCCTCAAACGAGCAAATGCATTTGGTGGAAATCTTACTAGATGTGATTCTCACCAATAATTTTCTGGTTTTCAAGAACAAATACTACCTTCAAACAACAGGCATTGCCATGGGTTCTCCCTGTGGCTGTACCTTTGCCAACAGTGTTTTAGCACAATGGGAGCATCAATGTCTGTTCCAAAATTAATTATATCAGGAGAATGTCTCTTGGTATACAAGGTACCAAGATGACATGTTTTTCCTATTGAAGGGTTCCTGTAATATAATACCGAATTTTATTGAAAGCATTTCTAAGTCAACTGAATTTCTAGAATTAACCTATCTTAGTGATGATAATGAAATCACATTTTTGGATGTAAGAATAAGTAAGGATTTAGTGTCTAACAAACTGACGTCAACCATTTTTAGAAAACCAACTTTTTCAAACACATATCTGCATTTCACCAGTTCACACCCAACCCATCAGAAGAGGAGTGTTGTCAAGGGGCAGTTTGTTCGGGCGGCCAGGATGGTCTCTGAACATGAAGATTTATTGTGGGAATGTGAGAACATTTTCTCCATGTTCCTATTGAGGGGATACCCAAACACATTTGTAGATGAAATCAGGCAGGAGGTCATTGCTAAAAGGGAATCTGGTCATTTTCAGCCAATACTTAGAAAAGGGACAATGGTTGTTAAAACCAAAGATAATAACAATGGATGCATGATGGGTAACATCTCTTTTCTTTTCACTTTTAGTACTGATTTTAAAGCTATTAAAAACATCTTCATTAAAAATTGGAGGATACTGATGGAAGATCAGGAGCTTATCAAATGTATTGGGGAAAAGCCTAGGTTCACTTATAGAAGAGGCCAGAATTTAAAGAACCTCTTGGAAAGACCTATTCTCAAACCCAATAAGATGATAAAGGGAATGAGCAAATGTGGTTGTTGCCCACATTGTAAACACATTCTAGTTGGTTCAAAGGTTTGCATGGCAGGGAGGGAGTACAGGATTAATGGTAGATTTAATTGCAATTCAAAAGGAGTGGTCTATGTGGCAACTTGCAGGCTTTGTCCTGCATTTTACATCGGTAAGACTGACAGGCCTTTCAAGAAAAGGATCTATGAGCATGTACATGCCATTGACATCAGAGATATGAACAACGCCCTTGCAAAACATGTTAGCCAACATCCTGATCACTCATTTTGGTTTACTATTGTACAACAAGTGCAGCCACACATCGGGGGGGGGGGGTCCTTGGCAATTACAACTGGAAGAACAGGAGGTGTTTTGGCAGATCCGCACTTCCTCATACACTTTTCCAGGGCTAAATGAGGTGGTGTCGATTAAATGTGTTTTAAAACTTAAGGCACTTAAGAGATAGGACTGAGGTACAACCACAAAAGATGATAGTAAAATGATCAGGGATATATGAGCTATTTTAACTCTTAGCTCAGAATGTTGCATTTCACGTATCTTTCCATAAATATGTATACATATAGAACATTTTCCAACAGGTAGAACCTCCTTGTTGTGTTGTGTTTTGTCAATATGGTTTTGTTGTGATATCGTCATGAGTGGCTCCATACACATTTATGTATGTATGTATTTAATTATTTATTCATTTATTAATTGATGCATTCATTTTGTCTTGCTTCCATTCGACCGAGAATTTATCATTGAATAAGGACTTGTTTGTGCAGTATGTAGTATATATATATATATATATATATATATATATATATATATATATATATATATATATATATATATATTTTTTTTTTTTTAGCATACTTTCAGCATACTTTTAGCATATATTTTTACAATAAGGGTAAAAAATTGATAAAATATACACTTTTAAAACATTTAAAATAGTTTAAATAGGTTTTTGAACCCTTAAAACTTATTGAATTTTTTGGAATTTTTGAATTTCTGCATATTTTGCATTTATTTATATATTTATATACTGTTTATACTTATAAACATGGTTCACTTATTTCATGAGAGTTACATAAGCGTTTTAACTCACACATGTACCTTTCTTGTATATTTGAACAAGTAGAGACAAGTAGGACAGGTGGCAATCAGGTCTTTCAGTATATAGATTGTGATTATACAGATTTTAGTACACAGTTTTTCAAAAAAGATTTCTAAAAAGACTTTTAAATGAACTTCTGTTTCGTGCCATTTGATTGATTTGTAGATATTTTATAATATTTTATTATATTATCAACAGTTGTTAATCATCAATTAATTAATTAATCAGGTTAACAATTGGAACGTTGTCACGTATAAAAAGTGTGTTCTCTGAATGTCTCATTGTCTGATGAAGGTGGGGAGATTGCTCTCTACCGAAAGCGCTTACTTTTTAATAAAGTCTTTATCGTACTTGCATATTTGTGTTCCTGTCTACTGGCTAAGCTCGTCATTGCCACTTTTTGTATTAATACAAAAATCTGCCTTATGTGGTATTCCCTCAGTACAGTAGGTGGTAGAAGTGACTTGATTTTTTAAACACATTACATTAAAGAGCTGTACTCATTAGCAGACCGGAGTTCCGCTGTGGCGACCCCTAACTGGGAAAAGCCAAAAGACATTACATTAAAGAGATGTACTAGCACTGAAGGCCTACTCATTATTTTTGCAACAGTCATAGACTGTCCAGCCCTTTCTGTAGAACTGCTGTGTCTGAGAGGGAAGAGAACAGTGCTACCCAGTTTGCAATCATCACCAAAGTTACTGAGTCAGAGACTATCATTGTTAACATGTGAATCTGAAAAGAAGATGCTGAGGATAAGAAGGCGAATTCAGCACTGCAGCATTCAACGGGTAAATTCATCTTGTTTGGTAGGATGACTTCTGACCTTTATCATTTCAGTTCTTCTGGAAGGCCAACTGCCTACCCAATAGATTAAGTAAGCATTGATTCCAAACCTAGTGTGCTTGTTTATAATTCCTTCACAGGGAATAGCATTGAAGGGCTTTATAGGATCAGGGTAGGCTGTGTGTATAGTTAATCCCTTGTTCAGGGCAGCCATAACTTCCCCAGAAATAGTAACCATATTTAGAAGTCATGACTTTCTCTTAACAAATCTGTAGCATTTCTTTTAACATTTAGATTTTCAAACCAAATACAATGGGAGGATGGCCACAAGATATTCCAGCTCAGGTGATTTCCTTTACATCTGTGACAATCACAGAGCAGAATAAGATGTGACCACCTACTTTTGCTATTTTATACTGACAAAATCAAATTATTTACATGCAGAAATTTAAATACAGGAAAAACTTGGTTCCAAATAAGGTCAGTTTAAGCTGGTAGAAATTTAAGGGAATATAAAGATTCATTTAATTGGCAAATCAAGAAATATAAGCAACTCAGCTAGCAGCTTGGCAATAAAATAGAAATTTGTTAAATAAGACAAGAACAATGTCTGATTTAAATGAATTGCAACCATTTCAACACAATACAATTTGGCAGAAACATTTTTCCAATGACAAAATAGAAAAGGTTAGTACTCAAAGACCGACCAAAGGGGTTAGAACTCATGGACTACCAAAATAGGTCAGTGCTCACAAATTGCCCACAATATGGTGCAGCATAACAGGTTTATATTATTCCAACATGGAAAGTCCTACCTATACTTAATCATAAGATCCAATTGTAAAGTGATATAACAATGTAATATCCATTATGTAAATATCCATTATGTAAGGCACATTCTGGAAAAAAAGTCTCAAGAACACAGACGTGTCATGTAAAGTTCATACAGGAGGGGCTTTGCCCCAATATAAATGCTGTCCAATCATTTTTATGCTGCATCTCTGGTGATGTTAGGTGACTGTCTAGAAAAAGTGACCTTTCTTTAGCTCCTGTTATTACTGTAGAATAATAACCTATACATGGGGTTATTCTTGGCTTACAAAACAAGATGCTGTACTCAAAAGAAGTACTTTCTAACAAGTTTCAAACAAGAAAAGTCAAATTTGCTTGTTAAATTTCCAATAAAATATAGCTTTGATTTGCTGTTATATTAAACAGATTTTACTATCATGTGCTCAACCTTGAAACATTCGCAGTTACCTTGTGTCTCATCCTTGAATAAAACTTGGCACTATTCACATTCAAAGAGATAATATTATTTGCAAGATGAAACATTCAGAAAAATGTATATGCGTTTTAAACTCCTCATTTGTTTAAGACTTGGTCTTTTATGCTACAACAGATGTCATGCATTGCAGCTTTGCTAGCGGCTACCACTATTAGTTTGTATTATATTTTATGTCGCAATGACACTATTAGGTATCAAGTGCTGTTGTTACCTAACCGTGTCACTGTATTTTATGTTGCACTGACACTGTTAAGTAACAAAAGCACTTCATTAGACCATAATGCTAATAACTGCAGTATAAAACATAATGCTATCTAATTAGACTGTAATGCTAATTTTAGTATAATGCATAAATACTGTAAGTATCTAGCTGTGCAGTAGTTTAAGCAAATTGTATGGTATTGCTCTAAAGAATATGATATGATAAAAAGTTAAAATTACTCTAATCCTTGCTATACCATTTTGATGGTTGTTACCTTGTCAGCAGGGGCTGCCATCTTTTAAATTAAAATATGTTACTAGCAGCACAGTCATGATAACTGAGATGTCCAGAAGGCCCTTTAATCCCATGTACCTTTTAACCTATAAATCCTACATACATAGATTTTTATGCAGACTTTGTAAGACTGAACCTTACACTTCTGATAAAGAAAACTCTACTTGAAAGAACATTGTCACAGTCTAATCTATAAAACTATGTTTTTTAAAGAATTCTAGGAATTGCTGTCTATACTTGGTTTGATCTTTTTATAAAAAGTCAACTATAACTGCATTCTGATTAAAACTCAGCTTTGGTATTCTGCATGAAATGCTATTTTATTTTTATTTTATTTTTTTGCTAATTTTTTATTCCTGCCTCTGAGACAGTTTGACTCCCCCCACCTGTTTTATTTCACCCATTTGTTCCCACATGATTCAAGAGCTCTATGGCTCATTAGTTCTGCCTAAGGGCAACAACCACACAGCAAGTAGTTACACTGTCGCCCATCCAAGGTCATGTTTTTATCTTTAAGGCCCTAGCTCATGCTATACATGCTCAATAGTCTATCCCACTGTCTTGTGAGCAGTGGGAATCACCAGGATCTGTCACTCATTTTTGTAAGCAAGTGACACATTAGTACTGCCATAGCCCCCAGCACCAGTGAAGCCAGCTTCCCATGGGGTCCCCAGTGTCCATCACAGGTTCTATAATGGAAATAAGTGCCCTAGGCATGCAGTCCATGCCCTCCCCTGAAGAAAGACAGGCCAGTAAAGCTATATCAGTCCTTCCATTTCCCATGCTAGCTCTACAGGTACCTGAGGCCCTATATGAACTTGGATCACCTGGATCATAATTAGTGCTTTTTTTTGTCAATTCCAACATAGCTGCCAAGTTGTATTCTTTTATGCGGAATACTACACGTTAACTAATGAAATAGAATCACAATGTACAATTACACCTTGAGCATAAAGTCCTAAGAAAATATCTGCAATATGACATGGCAGCTTAGGTTGAAAGGCAGTTATTAATGATGGTTATGCTTAACTGAATATCTCATGTTCATTAGGCAATAGCTCTAAGTTACACAAAAATTGAAAAAGGAGCTCCAAATACATGCTGTTAGAGGCCCAAAGGTCAGGGTACCAACAGCCAAATATATTTTAAACACACACACAGATGATGGGTGAGTTATAGTTGTTTGATAAATTATTTGAAACTTCTTTGGAGAATTTACAATCTCATGTGTTTTACGTTGTCTTGTTCACATGTACATGCCCATCAGATTAGAGACAGCATTGTCCCACTTGTCAACAGTTTCATAGAAGTCAGATCATACATAAACTGGGTATAAATTAATTTGGAAAATGGCACATATTTATGTGATTGCTCCCATATTTAAGACCAATCTCTTTATACATTATCTTTTTCTGTTGTATCTGACCAGTAGCTTGAAATGTGAATTGCAGAAAAATCAAAATAGTTGATTAGTTTATTGTATACAAACAACAAGCAATAACTGACCCAAGAATGAATCTTTTTTGATTTTAACTGGATCTAATATAGAGACCAGAAATATTTTTGTGACACCTATATACATTATTTACTAAAGCATGGTTTATTTTTAGGTTCCAGGTATCTAGTATATCTTTAGTTGAACCCTAATATTTTATTAATATTAATGTAGTGCATGGAGCACCACTGTAATGCTCTGGGATTGGGAAAAGACAGGTTTGTAAATCAGTTGTCAGTGGTGCTATGCTCTAGTCTCATACTACGGCATTAACAGTGGTCAGTAGCCACCACAAAACAGTGGAAAGAGGCCTCTCTCTCTTTTTGCATGAGTGAAGTGTTTTAAATCTCCCTACACTTCCCATCCTTGCTCTGTGGTAACTGCTCTTTGTGTGGCAGCAGGACACATCTTATGGCTTTCAAATCTGTAAAACACTTAGCGTTCCTATACACTTTTATTTGACATGTAATTCATGTACACAGTTTAAGTTCTATGCACTACAGAGAATTATGATTCTGTTTCTTGGATCATAATCATGTCTGTCATGTGATATTTCTCCACATGGACATCAAGGATCATCTATCAAGCTTCACTCTTGAAGTTAAATTCTTGATGTCCCTGTCTCAAACACATAACAAGTTGGTTATGATCAGAGACCCAATCATACTGTTCTATATCAACCACAGTTAATATTGTAAATTTCAACATTTTACTGGAGAAAGCATTTCTCAATTAAGTGTTTTATTTGCCTTGTTAAATATATGCTGACAATTTATTCATTAAATTGTATGTCTGCACTTTCTGAAGCAAGTGTTGGTAAAAAAATATTTAGGGCATATTGCCCTTACCATAAACATTACCAAGTTATACCTTTTTCAATGCAAAATATGTGCTATTTTTGCAATTTATTTTGTTGAAAAGAGCAGTCATCAGAACTTTTTATTGATACTGCTAACTCCTGCCATGACATTATGTAAGACTGACATACTAGCAGTATGGCGTTTAAGAGAATTTATGGGAGAAGTAATCAGATTTCAGCAGAGAATAATATTTATGAGTGGGATTGGAATTTGATTTTTGATAGTGAGGATATATCAGGGGACCTAGAACAGAAAATATAACAAAAGGGGTATATTTCTGAAGAAATATACAAGAATATTTCAGTTTCAAACAGAAGATGTAACTTTAGTAAAAGGGGCTCAGACATAATTTATATATTATTCAGACATAATTTATATATTATTTCCCAGGGTACAAAAACTTAACTAGACTGGATGGAAATTATATTACACAGGAGCATTGTCTATAATTGAAAGCTTTCAAGCACATCCAACAACTATTTCACATCATGTACCAATAAAAAGTAAAATAAAAATGCAGGGTATTTGTGGGGGATACTTGGGAGTAGCATAAAATGATATGGAGTTTAAAATATAGAAGAAATAAGAGAAAAGAGATACAAGAAAGAACTACTAGAAATTATTGAGATGTAAGGCTAAAGTATTACAGAAGAAGGGAAACCTGTCAGCACGAGAATGGGAACGATTTCTGAGTGCTGAAGAAAGAATAATGGAGTATTTGAATTTTATTTTATTTCTATTTCTTTTCCAGGGTCAAGCACTGATCTCCATGGATCTTTTCCAGACTAAGCCCGGGAGCAGTCTCTGGTTAACTGATTTGCTCAGAGTCGCACAGTTAGGTAATGGAGCCTGACAAACTCAAATCTTTCAAATCTAGACCACAGGAAACAGCACATAAACAGCTTCTTAGTCCTTTAAGCCAAGTGCTAGACATTTGAAGAATATGTATAAGTTTAGAAAGGCTGCTGCTAAGCACGTATTTTTAATAACAACTCTACAGCACAAAAACTGTTAACACAATCACATAAGCAACAGAAAGTAGAAAGGTTTTTTTGCCAAATTTAAAGAGCCTTTGACAGGAACAATAACTGCAGATCCTATAGAGGCATTACAGATATTTTGGAAATTCTGTGAAAATGTATATAAAGCAGGTGAAAAGAGAAGCCAAGAAAAGTCATGAATGTTCACTGGATTGCTTGTGTTTACTGTTAAATGAAATACAAAAGCACAAATATCAGTATGAATTTCTTCAAGGAGAATTATTTCTGACATTACTTGTAAGCATGTTAGGCCAAAAAATAAATTTGCATTCTATAAAATTATTTTTGGACATTGTGCTGCAGCTTGAGATTTATTTATTTATTTATTTATTGATTGATTGTACATTTGTTGACCAGGATTGTTCGACTGAGCTCAAGAGCACTTTTTCAGCGGAGGCCTAGGGAGAAAACTCCAACATATTATACAATTTAAAGATAAATGGAAACTGCAGTAATGAACAAAAGGATAATGTCAAATACTGCATGACTAGGAGCAAAGTAAGAAACATTGTAAAGACATACACACTGCTATTGTGTTCAGTACTGGAGAACTTTCTAGAACTGTAACAATCTCAGCTGTCATTTGGCTAATTAAAGAAAGAGACTATTGCATTATGTTTCTGTCAACTGAAGAGTGTGAATTATAATTGGCAAATGTTCCAAATGTACCACCTAAGCTGAGGAACTGCTTATTTTGTGCTTTATTTTATGTATTTCAGTTAGCCTTTGTAGTCTGTCATATTTAGATTCACATTTTTGTAATTGTAAGCTGACATCCTATTCAGAATAATTCTATTTGCTACAGCATACTTTGGCTCAAGAATTTTATTTGAGATGGTAGCAGTCAGATCTTTACACGTGGTGGTGGATCCAGACTTGCAAGTAAAATAATCCAGTACACTATCTCCTCTGGCTGCAGATTTATGGTACAGCATGGCCAAATGAAGAAGAGGAGTTATGGCACTAGGGAAGGAAAAGGGATCCATTGTAAAGTATGCATTATCATTTGAAATAGATCCTTTAAAATACCACTGTAAGTTCACAAGGTCAGTGGAGAATTGTCCAAAAAGGGACTGAAGCAGCTGACCTTAACTCACAACAGTGTGTGTTTCATCAGAAGAAGAAGTTGGAGAACAGGAACCACTTCATCATCCTGTCAAAATGTACAGGTTGTGAGCATACTTTGTTTTTCTAATTGCATACATGCAATGAATTATGTTACAAGAGTTAACTGGAGAAGCTTTCTAAAGGGAGCATCTCTCCAGCTGGAAACTAACAAATCAATGCTTTTCAGGCTTATAAGGCATTAATGACGCTCTATGTATAATCTTTGCTGCATGCATTGCAGGAATTTCTAATATAAAAGAAGTGCATGGATAGTCTAGGCAAACTGCTGTGGCAGGATTATTAAAAGTATTTTTAGTTGTCTCATTCTACAAACAGCATTTTGCCATGTAATCTAAAGCAACAGTAAGCTGTTTTGCCAAGAACTGTTATTTTATAATCAAAATAAAAAAATTCTAAATCTACTATTTTGCACTGCAATCAGCAAAGTATTGTCAGTGTACACATGGTTAAAATCTTGAAGCAGTAGCCAGTGTGAATGCATCACATGGTATCTGCTGTTTGAAGCTGCACAAGGAAGTCAGGCAAGAGTAAAATGTGTCATGAATAAAAATCATGACTAAACTGTGTTTAGCAATATTTTCAGCTTTTCAGAAAATCTGGACAGTCTGTTTTATGCAGTAATAAGACAAAGTCAATTCCCAGAAAAGGCGGTCACTTGATTACACAGGAAGAGACTGTAATACATATACATTCTTATTTTTGGTTTATAAAAAAAGTAAATGTAATAAATTAACAGTTTATTTTCACGGGTTTTCATAACAGATTCTTACTAAGTCTTCAGTAACATTTAACAATAGTATTATTTTAACACAATACATTTGGATGTCTTATTGTTCTAGCTACTTGCCAGGTGGTTTATGAGTTCTAAACTGACAGCTTGATGGTTTCCAGAAATGTTTCTGATAAGACAGAAAAACTTGCATATTTATACATTTTTGATTTTACATTTTAAAAGTGAAAATTTTACTGGCAGGTAATGTGACAGAACAAATTGTTTATTTCAGAATGCCAGGGTTGGTACCTTCCATATTTTTTCTAGTGTGCTGATGTCTAGACTTTCAGATTGTTATTTTTCTTTGCTCAAAAAGAAAAATTGTGAAGGAATTTTATGTGTGCAACTATGCAATGACTTCCACAAGTTTATGCCCTTTTGTGGGATTTGAACACAGGATTTAATTGTGAGGTAGTTTGGTTACAGGATTGCTGGGTTATTTTCAAAATGCAACAAGAATTTAGGCATATTCAGAATATGGTTTCTTGTGAACATTATGGATTTGCAGCAGTGCAAAAACTAAACATTTTTAAATGTGTTTTGTCTGTCCTGGGAAATACAATGAAAAGAAAAGGAATATTATTTTAGCAGTTCTGCTACAAATGTTCAAATCCAAACCACTCAAAAAACACTGCCTTGAAGCCATGGGCTTGAGCTGCTTGTAGCTCATGTAGGATGCAGCTGACCCTCAAACTCTAATGTGAGTTTGGACAAGCAGCTAACACACCTTACCTGAACACATTATTTGAGTTTGAGTGAGGTAAGTGCAACAGCCATGTTGAGGGAGTGAGAGGGGGATTTTAGGGTTAGGGATAGGGAGCAGTAGAGGTATTTTAGGGTTATGGAATAGCAAGGGTGTATTATGTTTAGGGAGTGGGAGGGGAGTTTTATAGTTAGTGAGTAACTGGGGGAATTTAAGTTTTGGAGTGTGGAGTTTTAGGTTTAGGGGGTGATCAAGGACTTTAGGGTTAGCAAGCTAGTTCAGAAAATGCATTTGTGTTCTGTAAAATTGTTTTTAGACATCATGCAGGTCTCCAGTTCGATTCTTAGCTGGGGTGCCTTCTGTGTGGAGTGTACATATCCTCCTTCAGTTCATGTAGTTTTCCTCCAGGTGCTCCAGTTTCCTTCCACATTACAAAGACATGCATCTGGAGCATTTTTCCCCGGGCGTCTGCTGAAAATTGGCTTGTTTCACATTGGAATTTTCCAGTAAACAAATGTTAAATAAATAAATAAATGCTGCAGTTTGAAGTAAAGGTTAGGGTGCACTATGAACAAAATCATATTCCTGAATATTGCATGACTAGGAGCAGTGTAAGAAACATTGTAAAAACAGACAGTCTACCATTGTTTTGTATAAGAAAACTTTTATTAATTTAATACATTTACAATATATACACAGAAAAGAAATTCAATATCGCTTATTGCTATACAATGATAGTAATACAATGAATCCTCAAGATAATCTTATTCAATTAACACTTTAAGAGTCTTGGTATTTCAATAGCAACATTTCAAGGTTATCCCAACCTCTAAAAGTCTTGGTATGATTTATAGATCTTATTCTGATCACTTCTTTTTCAGTTTACATAGTATTGCTGTTAAATTTAAAAAACAATCTTTGAACATAGAAACTGAGTTTAATTTCCAGTTTTTGTAATAACTTTTCTAGCAACTGCTAAGAGGGCTCAAAACAATTTTGCTCTTTGACTTTTACAGATACAGACAGTGGAACATTCATTAGTATTACTGATACAGCTAAAGAGAAATTATCAGACCATAACTCCTTCAAAAACATATTTATCTCTTCCCAATATACATTTAATTTTTCACAATCCATAAACATGTCTGTCCAATCAGCTTTTACATCTGTACTACATCGCCAACAACATGAAGAAATATTTTTTTATTAAACTAAGAGATTTTATAGGGAACAACAAACATTATATGTATATATTTCCACATAAAAACTTTCCAGTATAAACCTGAAGAAGTTTGACTAACTGATTTAAGTAACAAAGTTTTATTCTTACCATCTATTGAGTCACTCAATCCACTACTATCTAAAAAGTTCCAGAATTTTGCATCAAAATTATTATTATTTAAAATCAACTTGGACAATCTTCTTTTGTAGGCCAATCTACCTTCAATGTTAGCATTCTTATATTCATGTAATGGAGGAATAGTGTTCTGTTCCTCTTTACTCATATTGCCTGAAAATGCATTTAATTTCTTATTGATGGACAATATTAACTGGTTAGCAGATTCATCCAACTTATATTGTTTCGTTAAATATTCTGAGGACTTAGCTTTTCCTTTTTCAAAGCACTCAAACTATAATACTAATCCATTCCTTTTTGGTAAAGTCACTTTAACATTGTTTTGCTTTTCCTTAAATCTAGAGGTGTGTGTAATGAGAAAGCACAAAAATTTCCATTTTGATATTAATGGAGTTTTATCAAACATATTTCTTAACTGTTTTAAGAGTTGATTTCATATATGTATAGTTTAAAGATGAAATCAAGTTCCTTTTAATGCAAATGTTGTTAACTAGATGAAAGGATTGTTACATTTTTCTAATTTATCACATTTAATAAACTTATAAGAATTTAATATAATCTGCTTCCAGGTGATTTTCCATTGAATAATGTAAGCTGAGTCTATCCAGACCATAATAGAGTTAAAATTTGCAGCAATGGAATAACTTATACATCTGGAAAGCTAATGCCATCATACTCCCATGATCTTATATAATGTATATAAGCAATTCTTGTCTTTTTAGGATACCATAAGAATGAAGTTAGCATTTTTCCATTTTCTTTAAAAGTTTTTTGTCAGGTATTAAAGCTAATGAATGCAATATATATATATATATATATATATATATATATATATATATATATATATATATATATATAAAATATTGGGTAATATATTAATTTTAATAAGTACTAACCTATCCTCAAAAGTAAAAAAAAAATCATTACTTTTTTTTTAATAAGAAGGAACACTTCTTCAATTATTTTTTCAAAATTATTATTAATAATCTTATGCACATCTTGATAGATTTTTCTTCCTAAATATTTTAGTCCTTTTTCTTACCAACTATATTTGTATTTATATTTATATTTAAACTTACTGTCTAGTAATTGATTTAACACTACTAAAGTTTCAGGTTTATTATTAAATTTCAGCAGCAATACTTCTTGAAACTTTTCAGTGTCCTCATCTCTTTCTTCAATTGTATAATTTAAATTGGGTCTATATTACATGTTCGAAGAGACTTTTCTTTGAACATATAATCATCAACCCCTAAAGAATGAATGCTCTAAAGTGCGAACGGCCACATCTGCAACTTTACTTTTTTTCATCAGGAAAAAATTCAGTTGGCCGTTATTGGGAATTTCCATTTTTCCCAATGTAGAGTGATCTCGGAGTTGATATATTTAGTTAGGGGATGTGGGGGCACAGACCCCACACATTGGGGGGTGTAGGGGGTGAAGCCCCCTACTTGATTAGGATTTTGAAGTTTGTGTTTTTTGTGTACAGCCTGCGAGTTCTTTCCTGAGGAAAAAATTTGTGGATGTGGCCGTTCACGCTTTAGAGCTTTCGTTCTTTAGGGGTCAATGATTATATGTTCAGAGAAAAGTCTCTTCGAACATATAATATAGACCCATTTAAATCTTCTAAAGTTACTAAAATGTCATTTGAAAAAAGCTGTATTTTATATTGACAGTATCTGTTTTGTGCAGTTTTATTTTTTTTTTTAAAGTTATCTCCACTTTATGCCTTAAACCTGTTTGATATTTTGTCATTAATTTTTAATGACTTCAGTATTATATAATTTCTTTGTTTGTTGTTCATTCTTTGCTTTGTGTATGTCATCTTGACCTTTCTAACAGCTCTTTATCCCACTCTTTCATTTCAGTACTAGCCCATCTTGCCATTCTGCTTTTAATATGCAATTTTTACGCATATTTCCTTCAAAGATAAAAATTCTCGATTTTTTCTTTAAGGTAACTCTTAAATTATTTTAATTTTATCATATATACTGGGATTCTATAACTAATCTGAAATTTCCTTCTATCCATTAATGTAGTAATATTTAGTGCATTATGATCAGATGAAGGACAAGGAATAGTTTTAAAATAATTCACTTATAAGATAAATCTATAGAGGCATAAAGCCTATCAGTTCTAGTTTGTGTCCCATACACACAAGAATAATGAGTGAAGAACAATGACTTATCTTCTGCTTTTACAAGTAAATCAGCTAAATTATTATTACTAATCCATCTGTTTAGTGCTTTAGCTGACGCCAGTACTTTAGCTTTTTTCTGTTCACTTGTATCTTCTATATTAGATATGCAGTTAAAATCCCCTGGTAAAATTAAACTGCCCTTCCAATGATGTTGTATTAAGTTTAAGTGATCTTTAACCACTCTTGCTCCTGTTCCAGGGATCCAGTAAAAATTAGCTAGTGTTTGCCATTATATTTAATTATTACAAATGCATGCATTCCTTTGGTATCATTAATGGATTTCATGACCTTGGGTATTACAGTAGATTTTCTCCAAAGTGCAGCATCTCCTCTCCTCTTTTTGTTAAAAGAAGCAGATGATAACATTTCATAACCTAAGTTATTTAAATATTGTATATCTTTATCTGTCAAATAAGTCTCTTGCAAGAATATAATGTCTCCTCTATTTCATTTTAAGTATCTCATTAATGACTTCATTTTGCTGCCATTATTTAATCTATTTACATTAATCGATAATAGATTAACACTATCCATAATATGTATTTAAAAATGTTTCTTTTAAAAGTCAATATGACAAATTTATCCACCATATTAATTTAATTATATATAAGTCTCTCTCTCTCTCTCTCTCTCTCTATATATATATATATATATATATATCTATATGGGTCTACTGCTTTTGGTCAAATTACATTTGGCCGAAAATGATTTCAGGCAACCCACTTCACTGAAAGCTTATTTGATTGAAAGCTCATTTGGTGGAATTCCATTTGGTCGAAAATGGAATATAACCCTTGCCCCACTGCAGTGTGACCATGGAGTGAGAATATAAAGTTAGGGGTGTGTGGGGGGCATAGCCCCCCCCACATTTTGCAACTAGTTTTTATTAACGTTATATGTTTCAAACTATTTTAATGGATACACAAGTATATAATAGTGAATATACTGCAATTACGTGGGGGGCTATGACTCCCACAGCCCCCCACCCCCTAACTTTATATTCTCACTCCAGGGACACATTGTAGTGAGGCAGGGGCTACATTCCATTTTCGACCAAATGGGTTTTCAGTGAAATGCATTTTCAATTAAGTGAAGTGCCTGAAATTATTTTCGACCAAATGTAATTTGACCAAAAGCAGTAGACCCATATATATATATATATATATATATATATATATATATATATATATGTGTGTGTGTGTGTGTGTGTGTGTGTGTGTGTGTGTGTGTGTGTGTGTGTGTATGTGTGTGTGTGTGTATGTATATATATATATATATATATATATATATATATATATATATATATATATATATATATGTATATATATATATATATATATATATATATATATATATACTGCATATCCACAGCATTATCTTAACCTGCCACATTTTTGAATTCTTCCTTTCTACAAATTAAGCAACTAAAACTAGTGAATAACAAAAACAAAGACAAGTCTACAACTATAACTGTATAAATTGCTAATAAAACACAACCTACCATGGATACCAATGTTTCTAGCTTGCCTGTTGAATAGACAAGCTACTATACTATGTCTCTACCTGCCAATACCTAAAAATTCATTAAAAAAACTAGCCAAAAGCCAACATGACTTACAAATAGTTAATATAATATTACACATAAGTCAAAAATAATGAGACTATTAATTTAGTTATATATTTTGCTATTTAAAACTATTTCCCCTGTTACTACATAAAAGTTTTTTTCTATTAATCTCAAATATTAAATAATCCTGCAAATAGTGTATATAATACTAGTATACATTATCCATTAAATATTCCTAAATCATTTTCTCATGCAACATTATTATAACAAAATCTCTAAATAAATAAGTGCAATAGACTGGAACCTGTCGAGATAAAGACATCTGTAAACTTGTAGGTGGCAGGTAATTTTATAATACAAAAGGGAAATCAATGTGCATATATATCATGTGAAATGATACACACATATTTTATAGATCTAACAAAATCTCTGAATTAATTTTTAAAGTATAAGTGTCTATATCTCAAAATTGTGTAGCATTCTTAACATGACATACATCAAAATATTTAAAAATCCTTTAGCTTCTTGAACTACTTCATAAAATATGTACATTACTGTGGTTGTAGAGAATGTATTGCTACTTCTATGATGTCAAAAAATACTTGCAATCTATAGTGTATTCAAAAGTTATAATGTGTTCATGTCAAATCCCATTCTCCCTTCCCGGATTCAAACATATTGAAATATCTACTTTACTTTCTATCAAAATGGATGTACTGTTTCAGCAATAAAACACTCAAATTTCAGCGTTGACTTAGGAAATTAGTTATTTCAAGTAGCCTTAATGAATCTAATAACATACAGCATATAAAAGCTTCAAAGCTGACATGAACAAGCTTCAAATTTCAGCTTTCAAATTATTTTCAAATAATTTTATGATTTTCTATGAAACTTATATGAGATCTTGTACATTCACATTTCTGACGTGCAGGTATATATCATAGACATCTTTCTTAAAAGTAGCTTGTTATTTAAATAACATTTTCTGTCTTCTTTTCCCACTAGTATTCTACCTTATTCAATATATCTTGTATTTTTAAAATCTCCCATCAAAGAACTATTTAATCGTCAGCTCTCAAAGATTATAGTATGCACATACATTTCTTCACATACTGATACTGCTCTTTTATTAATCTTGCATATTAAATATTTCATTCCTTGTGCATTTGTATATTATTCATAAGATGTTTACTCTTCTTATTAATTCTAGTGTGAAGGCTGCCAGCCCAGCTAGCCAGAATTTTGTAAAGATTTCTATGTCATTTGTGAATGCTAATATGATCCATAGGCTGATTTCTATGTCATTTGTGAATGTTAATATGATCCATAGGCTTGTCAACCCCCCCCCCAATTTCTCCCCTTCATTGAATGACCCCTGGGTGCTCCCCGAAAGGAACGAGCATGTTGATACTGATACTGTCTGTTCACCAGATGCTTGGAGCATCTCAGGGGGGGCTTCCTCTTCTAAAAATAATCATTGTTGTCATCCACCATTCTTGTATTTCATTGTGGCTGACATTATTCTCAACATAACCTTCTATATTATTTTCATTGCTATATATATATATATATATATATATATATATATATATATATATATATATATATACACACACACAAGTTTGATGCTATGGTGTATTTGATGCTGACTTTCAGAATAGACTTTGTCTTGAACCCCAAGTGGTTTATAGTAGGGGCAGGAATATTAAAGAGATTTTAGAAAAGGACACTGGTATGACTAGGAATTTGTTAGTATTTAAGATGCACAAGTGTGGAAGTTGTTCAACATGCAGGTTTGTCAATAATGGACCATATGTTCAGGTAGATTCTTACGATAAGACTTTGAGGTGTCCAGGACGCTGCAACTGTAACACCAAACTAGTGGTATACCTGGCTACATGCACCTCATGTCCCGCATTTTATGTGGGGAAGATGGTTAGGAGACTGCATGTGAGAATTATGGAGCACACTAGAGACATTAGAAATGCAAAAATAACCAGTGCTTTATACACACATAGTCTTGTTTGCGCTAATTTCAAAAAGTTTATTTTCTTTGTAATAGACAGAGTATACGCCGATGCCAGGGGAGATGACCAGGATCTGTGTTTACAGGTGAAGGAAATGGAATGGCAACTAAGGCTAAATGATAAGGTAAAACCAAGCATTAATGAGTCCATTTCTATGGCTGGTGTATTAAAAATGAGGGCCCAATGTGTGTAGGTGTCTATAAAAAGAAGTGTGTTTTAGCATGCTTAAAGTGTTTGCAAAATATTTAAAAGACATCAAAAAATGTTTTTGAAATATGTATATGATACATGCTACGTATTTCAATATCAGCTGAAAATGCATTTTAATTCATAAGTGTCTTAATAATAAGAATTGTGGTTTTAGGGCATTATATTTGTGTATATATAAAAATAGGAGTTAATTTATTCAAAGTATTTTTATGTGTATTTTAAATGTTAGCATTTTTATATATTCTATGCTAAGAATTTAAATATTCAAGTAATTTTACATGTTAAACTAGCAGGATATGATGTCAGTACTTGATTCCTTATTTAAATGCATTTTGAACTGCACCAATATGACTCTGATGATGCCTGACTGTTAGCAGGCGAAAGCCTCAGTCTGAGATGTTTTGTGCATGTTGATTTCTTTATGTGTTATTAAAGGATCATTTTGTCTAGCTACATGTTGGTTTGGATTTCTTATTTCAGCTCTGAGAAAAATGAGAAACTGCTATGCCTGGAAGCTGAGAAGGAAAGGCAGAGGCAACATGAAAAGGAGAACCTGCCCTTCGCCACAGTCATAGAGGTAATGGGGAAGGGAGTAACCGAACTCCAGAAGCAACAAAGGTCAGTAAATTTCTTCCACAATTTACAGATTTGGATAATTTTGATAGTTTAATTTATATGTTTGAGAGAGTATGTAAACAGTATGATGTTGACCAAGGGCTCTGGATATGGTTCCTGACCTCTTTACTCCATGACAAAGCTGTAACTGTTCTTTCCAAACTGTCTGATAATGAAAGCTTAAATTATAATGTTGTAAAGAAGCGTTTGCTAGAAATTTTTAAGTAAACATCTGAAGCTTATAGGAAAAAGTTTCATGAGCATAGACGCAAGGCAGATGAAAGTGTGTATGAATATGTTGCTGAACTAAGCATTTATTTTCATAAGTGGGTGAGTGAATGTCAGGTCACCACTTTTGAAGGGATGGCAGACCTTTTCGTATGGGAACAAGCCCTTAGCACTTTGCCTGGGGACATGAGAATCTGGTTAGCTGACTGACAATGTCTTACTGTAGATGAGTTGTGAAAGAAGGGAGACCTATACCTAGCAAGCAGGACATCCCTGCACAGGAAAGGGACACCCAGTGCTGCTCATGGGTCTATGGAAACCCACGGTGGGCAGCCCAGAATGCCCCAACAGAATCTGCCAGTAGCAGGGGAAGCCACTAGTCCAGGTACACATCCAGGACCTAGGGTTAAATGCTTTAACTCATTCCCTTCAGTAGAGCTCTTTTGAGAGTGCACCTTTATCTCCCAGTGTGTGTGGCTTCATCTTTAAAAAATGAAGTTATCACCTTACAGTTCTAACAAATACTCATTGACAGGGTTCCTATCAGAAGAGCAAATGCTTAAATTAGCAAACGCTCATATATCGAACTTTAAAACACAAAATCTGAAAATGTCGAAGGCACAGAGCATTCCTGGGAAAAGAAATTGATGGGCTGCTCTCCAGACTTTGCTCTTTTCTCCACTGTGGTATGATCTCAAAGTTGGTATATTTAGGTTGAGGGGGTGTGGCGATAGAAGTCCCCCACTTTATTTTGCCCGTACATTGTTTTATTTTGGATCAGTGAATTTTTGCCCCTGGGAAAAAATTCGCTGATCTGTTCCTTCAACATTTTAAGATTTCACGTTTTTAAGCTCGATAAAAGAGCATTCGCTATTTTTAGCATTCAATCTTGTGATATAGATGCTTTGATAGAGGTCATATATCAATACAGTTGTGTTTGCCATTATGTATGCTTCAAGATAAAATATTCTGATACCTTGCATGCAACATGGTTTTGGAATTATTAATGCAAATAAATATGAACATGCAATATAAGACGCCTAGAGGTGCAATAGGAGGTAACTGCAGAAACACCTGGAGATGTCACTCAACTATAATGTGTTAAATGCAACAAGTGAGGCTATGTAAAATATAGATGTCGATGGAGGCAAGGTGGGAAACAAAAGGTGGGAGAGCCAGTAAGTGGGAATGACAAAATGCCAGCAGTAAGTTGTCTAGAGACAACAAGGGTACCAAACTACCACAAGAGATTATAGCCTATCTTAATGAATGGGAATGAGACCATGCCTAAAAGAGACATAGCCTCTAACCTAACCATTGTGAAGTCTGCAATGGTTACAGAGGAGCACTACTTGCTTGGGCAGTCTACTGCAGTCAGAGCTTTAGGAGGGACCCAATTCCAAATACCTTTGGCTAGGATTCACCTTCACTGGGATGGTGGAAAAGGAAGCCAGCAAGTAGGTGTGTTTGAGGATATCCCTTGCAGATGTCCTGATAAGGAATGATTTTGATAATGCAGTACCATGTGTGCATGCAGTTACATGCAGTCAGGCTTGGAGACAAGCATGTGGGTCTGGTAGCCTGGGAAAGACCCAGACAGATCACATCCCTGAAGCCAGGACTGCTCTCAGTTTCTCATTTTCCTCAGCCTCTAGATGTCTCAGTTTCTCATTTTCCTCAGCCTCAAGACATCTCAGTTTCTCATTTTCCTCAGCCTCTAGATGCCTCAGTCTCCCTGCTGCTTCTATTTCCAAATGTTTGGCCTCCAATTCAAGTCTCTTTAACTCCAGATGGATTTTTAAGTCCTCTGTGGAAAGGTTGAGGTGTCCATTTTATGAGAGTTGTACATTTCCACGGCCAGTATTGTCCTCCTAGTTGCTAGTCTGTGATGCAACTGTGACTAAAGCTGCAATCATTTCCACCTTAGTCAGGTTGGTATGCACCAGTCCTTTAACCTGGCACATCTCAGCCAACTGGCTCCTTGTCAGCTTGCCATACTCCTCTGCTGACATGCTTGTCTGCTCTCCCTGACTAAGCTAACAAAAAAAAAAAAAGAACCAAGTCTGATGTGAGCACTGAATGTTCACTCTATGGCTGATTAAGAGTACAAGCACCTTCAGTGATCACTGTATACAAGCTACAGGAATTCAATATCCACACCACTAGAAGCCAATTAATATGTGATGTGGCTATCTCACCACTATCAACCAATGAATATGTGATGTGGCTATCCCAACACTGCCAAACACTTAATATGTGATGCCACTACACTGGTCCCATAATCAAGGAGCCTCAATCCTCACCACTAGCACCAGTGAGGGATGTGCACATTAGGAGGATGACAAGTACACACAGTAAAGTATAATTTCCTTTAAGAGCACACAGAGATCACAGTCTGTCCGGGGCTGGTTTATATCTCTTTATCCAGGTCCCCAATAAGACCCCCCACTGGCACAGCTATAGTGTTAAGATCTCAGCCAAGTGGTCAAGCCAAAACCTCCAGCACCCTCTCTGTCCAACCAGTGCATGGTGTCCCTGCCCACATACCTGATACACACACACTTTGAGATTTTATATATATACAAACACACAGACACTCCTGGGATGGCTGGCACAGGTTCACTAGTTATGCCCCCTTCTGCCCAGACTACACGGTATTACCAGCTGCCACCAACCACTCTTATCAGCTACTACAAGGCCCTTCCCAAAGTGTGACTAATTCTACTGTGTAATGTTACTATTATCCAAATGGTAAGTGTGCCCAAGACTGTTAAAGCTATTTAAGAGTGGCCTATACAGTGTCACCAAGTACATATGCAAGTACTCTATGAGCTTAAATATCTCTAAACAAACCAGCCACAATTAAAAGATTTAAATATATTTAATAATAAATAATAAAACCACAAGACAATATACAATAACTCAATTCAGTGACAACAGAGTTCAGAATCACAGGAATTTTTTTTTAAAACAACATTGCAGGACAGTCTCACATAAATACAGAAAACATCTGAACTAATCTTATTAAGTTCCTATTTATCTCTAAGAGAAATCACTGTAATCTAAGTCTTACTTACAGAACAAAGCAAATGCAGATGAGAAGTGCTGAAGATGGAAGTTTCAGGTCCAAAGACAAGATACAAAATGCACAGACTCACTCTCTGAGATAGTTCTTAAGTTACTATCAAACATTTCTGATGGGTTATCTCAGATTACATCATTCTTTGTCACCTCTGTGTCAAAAATGGTTTACCTCCCTATGGTCACAGGTATTTGGTGCGATCGTGCATTCCATCAACTGATATGACCGAATTTCAAAATGTGTTTGCAACAATATGTCGAAACACAACACATGGAATCCTGATGTCGAACAGATATTATTCATTTGAACGGCACATTGCATTTGCACTTTCGCCATTCGAACATCTGTGAAGCGACATTCTGAAGATTTGCTGTTGTACTTTCACTCAGGAGACATCACACAAACCTCCTGCGGCCTTATGGAGGTAAACCATCAAAAATACCTATTTTTCAGAATTTTGCCTGGAACTGAAAATCATAAAACAGTTAAACACTTTTACCTTTGAAACCTGTAATTATTTCTATTTTCAGACAATAGAAAGAATTTCTAGCTGCAGGCATTCTGTCTCCTAGCTGAGATAAGCACCATCATAAACAATTCACTTATTTTCTTAGAGTTTACAAATTAACTCTGTTCTTTTCCAGTAGGGTACACTGTGGTTACATTCTTGAATTTCAGCACATAACATACAGTTTAACACACATTTCTGCACCAGCACTTTAATACACACATAACATATAGCTCTCTTACATTTTTAAGACAAGCCTATGGATCATATTAATATTCACAAATGATATATAATTATTTACAAAATTCTAGCTAGCTGGGCTGGCAGCCTTCACATCTAGCATTGCAAGAAATCTTGACTATACATAAATCAATTTATGCTTGTTTAGTCTGAATGTGTGTTTTTGCCATTGTTCTGATCTAAGCTTCACATCCTAACATCAGAATCTGATTACAGCGTGTGAAAATGACAACTCACAGCACACAGCATCTGCTAATTTCCTCTGTAAGTTCCTCATTCTTCTTAGTTCTTTTAAGCTGTTCTACTTGGTAATAAACATCTAAGTTTACTTCTTTCCATTAATATGTACAGTGAGAATTAATAATACTAAACATGTTATTAACATTCAACAGAGTGTAAGCAAATTATATGTTAGCAACAGCTCAATATGAAACATTACTCTAGCTATTGTTTTACCAATTCTTTAATTCTAAGAAAAGATAAAAAGTGGTTATTTTGAGTAAATTTCTTGCATATATACTTGGAAAAAGAAAAAGAAAAACTCCCTTTCTGTTTTCACAGACATCAGTAATGAACTATGACCTATTTTTTTTCAGAACAGCTCATGGCAAGAAGAAGCCAGCATTCTGACACTAATGGAACATTCTTTTGTTCCCAAGTTTTCTCTAAGTGTTACTTGCTTCATAAATGACCTGTGAAAGGAATGTGTTACACAGGAACAAAGAAAGCAAAATCACTAGTACATTAGCACTTCTAATTAGTATATTACTTAGATCTGACATTCAGTTAACCCATAAATGCATATATTAAGCAAGGTTGAACAAATAAAATAAAATCATATATTTGCATAGTCTTACCTAGGGATTCAATGAACTCAGTGTAAGCTTACCGCATGGAGTTTACATGTTTGCCTGATGAACAGCAGTGTTAATTCCATATGCATACCGCACATTGTGCTTAAATGTAAAGAAGTGTGGTTTCATTGCCAGCAACAGTGTTGGCAGCCAGGAAACTTAGTTAAGCAACACAAAACACATGCAGATATGCACATCTGTTTATCTACAGGCAAACTAGTTCTGCTGAATTGCATGGAAAGCCACAATGACCCCCATTGTTTTTAATAAAGCAATCTATACAATTCCAACACATTACATGAAAGTGTGTACAATACAAAGTTGTGTGCAAACCTGTTTCAGGCATACTGGACAAAAGTTTTGCAACTGATCAGCAAGGGTATACAGATTCAATTAGAAATAATTATTCAGGTGACGTGTGTGTATTGAAACATGACACACAGATGAACTGTAGGAATGAACACAGGGGAAGAGGACAGGTAAAACATGGTAATATACAGCAGATGAGGGCATGTCAATGTATATACACCACAAAGAAAAAATAATTGTAGCATAAGCAGTAGTCATATATGTACATAATACATTATGTTCTGCTGTGTACACCTCCTGTGTGGGTATAGTCATATCATCACACAGTTATTGTATAGTATGTGACTGCCACACAAGGTGTCATATCAATGGAGAGGAGTTTTTGTGATATAAGCATTCTGACATGAACAATGGAGATGACATTTATCAAGGACTGTATATATAATAGAGGTTAGGTGCATATTGTGAAGATGTGCAAAATGAATTGCCTGAATATGAAAGTAATGCGGCATAGGTCTCATCCAGGACATGTAGCAACAAGCTCATGGACAACAGTAGACAGAAGCACACACAATCATAGACAATATTAGAATAATACCATCATTAATTCCATGTCTTTGACATAACATATGTGATTGCGAGTGGTTATAGATAGATCTGCAAGAACACACTTGTACAACTGTCATGATTTGTCAGCAATCTATGAGGGGAATCAAGCACACCTTCCTCAAAATTTAACATCTGCCTGAGGTGTTAGGAGGGACACTGTTACATATGTATTTGAAATTATAAGTAATCCTGACTAGTTGATAGGTGTGCATGCTATGGCACAATCCACACTGTCACAAATGTAACCCAGACCATCAATGTTGTAAGTCAACTGTGTATTTACTGTACACCACAGGAACACATATTACATATGCATCTTGTATAATACCTTTATGGGGGGGGGGTCTATATTAAATCAGCGAACACTTAAAATAGCGAATGCTGATTTATCTACCCTTTAAAAGTGAAAGCTTGAAATCCTGAAGACACAGAACAGCGATTATTTTCCAAAGCACAAGTCTAGCTTTTACAGTATTGGACAGCACTTTATAATTGATGACACCAGCAGTGTCTGATGAGAAGAGGGTGGTACTTTTCAACTGTACAGATTTTTGCAGAATGTCCAGATTTTGTCTCATATTTTTGGTCTGTTTTTCATACATTTGAGGTTTTCTGTCAAATTAATGCCAAATCATTAAAGATTCAAGTTAGAAAATAATGACATGCATTTGAGTTTCAGACTTCATACTCTTCAGAAAATTCCTGTTAATGTAAAACCCATAATTCTATCAACTTACATTGTTTGTAAGAGCTATATTTAAAATTGTCCCTATTTTGAGGCCTTTGTCCCACTTTTATTTATGGATTTGTCCAGATTTCTTGCTCTAAAAGGTTGAGAGGTATGAATTAGCAGTGTCTCACATGCTGATGTAAAATGGTCTTTTGTATGTCAACATACCACTCAACCTCTTAGCTCAAGAAATCTGGACAAAGCCGGAAATAATGGGAGGGGAGCAAAGGCTCATAAATAGAGACCGATTTTAAATATTCATCCTATAAACTTAGAAAGTTGCTAGAATAAAATGTTTTCTATTATTAGATATTTTCTGAATGGTATGAAGTCTAAAACTCAAATGGCTATCATTATTTAGTATTATTTAGTCACTTCATTTCTCAGTGATTTGCCAGAAAACTGGAATTTTGTGAGGACCAGATCAAAAGTATGAGGCAAAAATCTGGACAGTTGTATGTCAGACAACTGAACAAATGCACACACCAGATGACCAGAGTGAGATTAGAATCCCTACTTAGCTAAGCACATCAGCTAGAGAGCTCTGTATTTAATGCAAGCACAACAGTACAAATTTGACCTTTAGACTGTTGGACAATACTTTATAACTGATGACATCAGCAGTGTCTGGTGAAAAGAGGATGGTAGTAGCAGTGTCCCACATGCTGGTGTAAAATGGTCTCTTGTATGTCAGACAACTGTGCAAGTACACACATACACCACTTGACCAGATTGAGATTGGCACCCCTATCTAACTAAAGTACACCGACTAGAGAACTCAGTAATTAATGCAAGTGCCACAGCACAAGTCTGACTTTTAGAGTGTTAGCACTTTATAACTGATGACATCAGCACTGTCTGGTGAGAAAAGGATGATAGTAGCAGTGTCCCACATGCTGGTGTATAATGGTTTTTAATATGTCAACCAAATGAACAAACACACACCAATTTACCACAGTGAGAACAGAATCCTAACCTAAATATTTACAGAGCACAGACTTAACATAATTGCCACAGTACAATTGGGCAACACTTTATTACTGATGACATCAACAATGTCAGATGAAAAAAGGATGGCAATAGCAGTGTCCCACATGTTAATGTAAAATGGACTCTTGAATGTCAACCAAGTGAACACAGACACACCAGTTGAATGCACTGAGATTAGAACCCCTGCCTACCTAAGTGCACAGATTGGAGTACTCAATACTTAACACAAGCATCATGGCACAATTCTGACCTTTACAATGCTGTTGGACAATTTATAATGGATGGCATCATTGGAGGTTTGAGAGAAGATGTTGGGAGGCTTGAATGAAATGGATGGGTAGGCATGTACAACTGTCAAAATATTTGTACTCCATAGGATTGTATTGCTGACTGTGAGATACACAGTTACTCTCTTCTGACTAGACACACACACACACACACACACACACACACACACACACACACACACACACACACACACACAGCAGTTGACTACAGTGAGATTAGTGCCCCTACCTAAGGGCACCAACTTGATAACTCAGTATTTAACACAAGTGCCATAGCGCAAGTCTGATTTTTATAATGCTGCTGGACAATTTATAGTGGATGACATAATCACTGGACATTTGGGAGAAGATGTTGGGAGGTCTGTATGAAATGAATGGTTAGCCATGTATGACTGTCAATATATTAAAATTCTGCATGCTACTGGATTGATAATAGCAGCATATAGACTGATGTTCCTCTGAATATGCACATACATTTACACATACATAGAGACACACACATAATTTAGTTCCCATCTACTAAACACAGTATATGATGATTGCAACACCAGTAAAGCATGTATTTGCCTTGCCAGAGTTGTTTTTATAGATGATGTTATCATCATTATATGTTCTTGTTGACATATCCTGATATGAGAGTGGTGTGCAAAGTGTGGATGTAGTATTTCCTGTTGTGTTCCCAATGTGCGAGTATACTTTAAAAGACAGCTTTACAAACTACATGCAAACAGCTATCAGGAATGCATGTAGCAGAAATGAGACATTTTTTCAGTATGTTGTGTACATTACACACAGATTTATTGTGATAATGTCCGAGTGTTCATATTTGTAAATAATTGTTGCCCACATTAGCACAAATATTAGATAATCTGAATGCGTATTGTCAGTATAAAGAGGAACATGTTATGCAACAAAACATTTTCGGTATTTATTTCTGTAGTGTAGTTGACATTTGGGAACAAGTTCTGAGAAACCAAGTTTCAAGTGCAGGTAACACATGACTACAGAGTAAATATGAGTTAATTAATTAAAAAGTGCCTTCCCTTTGGTTGTGTTTTTACATGGTCTTTAATGGGACAAAGACTAATTGGGCAGTAAACATAACTAATACATGCTAATGAGCACTTTCCATAGTGCACCTACAAATGAGCAGCTGGTTTGGGTGATCAATGGCAAAGTGTTTGTGCACACAAGATACACATTTAATGACTCCTACTTGAACTTGAGAAGTACTTATCCATACTGGCTTTGGTAGACACAGCTAACAGATACCTTATGATCACATATAGTTCATGTCAGAAATGTCGTGTCACAAACTGTCTAATCTTAAAAAAAAGATTTATACTGCTTTCTCATTTTGCACATAAAGTGATGAACAAACACGAGCCTCTGCTTCATTGATAAAATTATGAGATTTCTATTGGTTTGCTTTCCTCAGAGCAAACACATTAAGTAGAGGTACATCAGTCAGCACTTTGGATAATACTGAGTGTAATAAGCACACCTGCTGCGTAGCTGACTCTGTGACAGCAGGTGCAAGAGCACTGTCTTCTTATTTTGAGTCCAGATGATATAAGGTTCAGATCCAGCTCTATCTAATATTTTTAAATATGTCTTAATGATGAAATTAAATAATTATAAAAACAAACAGTGCTCAAGTGATTTATGTCAAGAGTACACATATGGAGTTGCATACTGATACAGTCATCAGACTAAATAAATAGTTTTTTAACCAAAATTTTTAATGTAAGTGCCTTTATTCCACATTAATAGCATGTTTTCTTAGCACAGCAAGCTTCAGCAGCATTGTGCGGAGGTAACTGCACCATGCCATTGGACATGAAGGGCCATTCACACTCACAGTCTAGTGTCATTAGCTCATTCTTCTTAATACAGAGAGAACATTTGATAAGGCCTTCTGTTCCTCCTTTTTACCTTTTCAAAAAGTAAAACAAAACTTTTTTTTTCTTTTTCGCCTGAACCTTCTTGTGTTCTGACTGTCCTTCTCAAACATATTGGAAATATACAGTATATTTCAGAGCATTTGTTATAACTGTATTTGCTATAACTGATTTAAGTATTTTTTTCTGGCTTTTTGAATATTTACTGCTTAGCGACTGCATCTTAGCCTGTTTATACAGCTCTGCATTCTATTTAAACTGTTTTTGTGTTGATTAACTGTTTTGTACTCTTAAAAGTTATTTGTTGCTTAATTTTACCTGTAGGCTAACACACTCAAGTGTGCTAGCCATAAAAGCATTTATAGCATTTACTGTCTGTTTTTTCCTTGTCTCTGTAAAAAAAAAAAAAAAAAAAATCTCTTGTTTTCCCACCTTACTGAACTAGAGTAGTCCAGTTTCAGAGTTGCTGATCCCTGGGCTTTGTTTTTAGTTCCTGTTACTGATCCATTGCCTTATTAGGAAGGAGGAAGTTTCTTTGCTTACCAGTGGGAGTGGGAAGCACTGAGCAGCCTTTTGTCCGAATTGGTGAAGTTTCAGCCAGAAACTAGTAGTCTATTGGTCGTTTTGGGCCAATTCCTAGCTCCTTTCAGCCCCTGCTATAAGACACGCTAAACACCCGTTTTCCAGCTTGTACCAACTCTGCACAGATCCTCGTGGTGGCCTGCAGAGTGATCCAAGCAGCAGAGAGCTAAAAGAGTGACTTTCTACCAGATATAAGTATTTTTGTGGCTTTCCCACTGTTATTAAGCTAGCGACTGCATTTCGCCTGTTTTACTGCTACTTTAAGTGATTTCTGCATTTTACACTGTTTATTGCACTTTAAGTTACTAATTGTTGCAAATTGTTTCTGTAGGCTACACACTAAAGTGCGCTAGCCGATTTACAGCATTTATAGCATTTACTGTCTGTTTTTTTCCTTATCTCTGTAATAAAACAAAAAAATCTCTTGTTTTCCCACTTTACTGAACTAGAGTAGTCCAGTTTCAGAGTTGCTGATCCCTGGGCTTTGTTTTTAGTTCCTGTTACTGATCCATTGCCTTATTAGGAAGGAGGGAAGTTTCTTTGCTTACCAGTGGGAGTGGGAGGCACTGAGCAGCCTTTTTGTCCGATTTGGTGAAGTTTCAGCCAGAAACTAGTAGTCCATTGGTCGTTTTGGGCCAATTCCTAGCTCCCTTCAGCCCCCTGCTATAAAACACGCTAAACTGTACTGCTGATCTAACCAGCATATCCTATAACTGAAAAGTTCATCTCTACTTGATTCCCAAGTAGACTATTCTCTATCTGTAAAGCCTAGCACTTACTCCTACAGTACTTGCACCTTGATAAAGCACTCTTATTATAGATAGTACCCCACCAGCCTAAAACCCACTTCCCCCGGAGTCCTTTGAAAGTTCTTTATCTACTACTTCTAGTATGTCGAGGGATCAGTTGCTAGTGTCCTCTCCAGCTCAACTGGTGAACCTGGGAATATTGAGGCAATGTTACAATTGCCTCATGTACACTGAACAATCCTCTCCTTCTCCCACAAAACACAAATACATGCGAGAGATGCAACTATACGGCCAAACTGGAGGCTGAGCTCTCTCAACATAGGACTGGCAAGACCAGACAGGAGGAGAAGGTAACCACACACAATACATACCCAGTCACACATGGTACCATCACAACTTCAAATCATACACATACTCACACAAAGACATACTCGGAGGCTCTGATCAAAAATTTACCAAAACAGCAGAGGCCACCAAAGCAGACACCCAAACAACTACCACCTCACGACCCAACACATGCAACACATAGACCACACAGTCAGAGTGTCAAACAGTCACAGCCCTTAAGGCCAAACAAAATGCCAGACACACTTGTCATTGGTGATTCCATAGTCAGACACACTGGCGTCCGCTCACCAGACTGAGTAAGGAGAAGGTCACAGTAAGCTGCCTGTCGGGCGCTAGAATCCGCCACATAACGCAAGCACTCAGGTCTCTCAACAGCAGGTACAAGTACGACTCAGTCATTGTCCACGCTGGTGTCAGCGACCTGAGGCGTACCTCCTTGGACTACATGAAAGGGACGTCGAGGAGCTCTCTGATTATGTAGCCCAGGCAGGTATGACCCTGACCTTGAGCAGTATCCTACCTTCACCTAGAATGATGCCACAATACAGTGATAAGATGATCAGCTTTAATAATTGGCTTAAATTCTGGTGTCATTCAAAGGGGATCCAATGTCTGTCTGCCTGGGATGACATGCTGGACAAGCCACGCTGCTTTGCAAGGGACGGCTTGCACCTGTCACCCCTGGGCTTCCGGATATTGGCAAAGGCTCTTGCCACCCCCATAGTGCCTTTTTTAGGCAAGGCTCAAATTCTAAACCTACCACCCTAGAACACCAAAAAGGAAAAAAACTAAGGTCAATGCTGCTCAATGCCAGAAGTCTCAATCTCAAGATGCACGCACTCGAGGCCCTTCTCAATATGGAGAACATCGATGTCTGTGCTGTGACAGAAACCTGGTTCAAGGCTCCTGAGAGCACCCCAGCACTAACAGGTTTCACCTCATATCATGCGTTCCGGCCCCAAAATCCAGACAACACCAAGAAAGGAGGGGGGGTGTCCATATTCATAAAGGACACCCACACCTCAAGGTTGGTGGCAACGCACGATGCATCGGAGACCATCCAGGTGCAATTAACCATAGGCAAGACTGCTCTGCAATTTGTAGCATGTTACAGGCCACCCTCTCAAACTCAGGAACCTCACATGGCCTTCCTGAAAACATTGGAGGATAAATGTATCTCCAAACACCATCATACTAGGTGACTTCAACTACCCTAATATAGACTGGGAACACTACTCAAGCCCGAACACTCTAACCCAAAGATTCCTGGAGTTCATAAACTCAAATGCCATGGAACAACTAGTCACCATCCCCACAAGAGGTGAAAACATACTTGATCTCATCATCACGAACATGGGATCAAAATGTTCAACACCGAAGTATACCCCTCACTGGTGAGATCAGATCATAAACTAATCTCGCTGGAGGTCCTCATCCCGCCCCCACCTGAAACAAAAAAGACCACAGTGAAAAACTTCTCAAAAGCCGATTTCACACTTCTAAAAACTAGTGTGGTCTCCTTTAAGGCCCCTGAGCCAGTGGTAAACATTACTCAAACCGCTGAATCACTTACAAATGCCTTCTACCAGCACCTACAGGACTGCATGGATCAGGCAATCCCAAACAAAACTAAGACTCTCTGTACCAAAGGCAAGCGTCCAGTCTGGTGGACCCCAGCCATAAACAAGCTCTACAACAAAAGGAGGAAGCTACTACAAGATAGAGCAAAATCCTTGAAAGGTAAGACACCTTTGATCATTATAAGTAAAAGACTAAGAGCTCTCATAAAATCATCAAAGGCAAATTTTGAGAGAAAAATCGCCAAGGACTCTAAAGACAATCATAAGGCCTTCTTTAGCTATGTTAGAAACCTAGGAGGAAACTCCCAGATATGCTCAGAATTAGTTCAAAATGATGTGAAAATTACTGAACCTACACACATTGCTAACATACTGGCTGACAGGTTCAGTGCAAACTTCTCCCCAAAAGGAGAGATATCTATTCCAGAGGATTGTAGCCCCAAACATCTCCAACGCCCAGGTGAGCACTGCCCTCACTAAGGCAAACAACACAGCATCCATGGGACCGGATGGTGTCCCCGGCTGTGTGCTTCATGAACTCAACGAGGAATTAAACCCACAGTTAGGACAGCTGTTTAATCTTAGCCTCACCTCAGGATACGTACCCAAGGAGTGGCGCCGGCGACTGTGGTCCCACTTCATAAGGGCGGTGCCTCCACAGACCCTGGAAATTACCGCCCATTAGCTTGACAAGCCTTATCTGCAAAGCCATGGAGAGGATCATAATGGAACTCATAAATAAAGACATAGGGAACTTGCAGACTTTGGATCCAACCCAGTTTGGCTTTGTCAAAGGCAGATCCTGCCTCTTAAACTTGGTTGACTTTTTCGAGACAGTCACCAAGGCCATTGATGAGGGAAAGGCAGTCCATACAGCCTACCTCGACCTGGCAAAGGCCTTGACACAATACCCCACTCAGGTATCATCGAAAAACTCATCAGCTTGAATGTAAACCCATACATCACAAGATGGGTTGCAAACTGGCTAAGCGACAGAACCCACAGGGTCAGAGTTGCTGGAGCCATGTCAGACTCAAAGCCTGTCACAAGTGGTGTCCCACAGGGCTCAGTCCTGGGTCCACTCTTGTTCGGCATCTACTTTTCTGAAGTACAAGCAAACACAGGAGGGTTATGGCTGACAAAGTTTGCAGATGACTGCAAACTGGGCGCCATAGTCGAAAACACATCTGACACAGATATCCTCCAGAAGGGCCTCACAGAAATGGATAACTGGTGCCAGAGCCATGGCCTGAAGTTAAACGCCAAAAAATGCATAGTCATACCCTTCGGGAAAAACAAGGTTACCCCTAGCTACCATATAGGTGACAATCCACTGAGCACAGAAAAAGTCATCAGGGATTTGGGGACCCACGTTGACAGTAGTCTTTCGTTTGACACTCATGTTGCTAAAGTAGTTAGGAAAACCTTCTATATCGCCCACCTGATCATGAAGGGATTCACATCTAGATCAAGGGAGGTCATCGTCCCCCTGTACTCATCACTCATTAGACCTATGATTGAGTACAATGCCCCGTTCAGAATGTATCTGACCAGACACCTGATGCAGCTTGAAAGGCCCCAAAAGTTCCTCACCAAAAGGATAAAGGGTCTCAAAAATATGTCTTATGCTGCCCGACTGAAAGAACTCCAGCTTTATTCAGTCTCATACCGCTTGCTCAGAGGTGACCTGTGCCTGACATATAAGGCCATGTCAAACCCAGATTTGATGAATATGCTTCACCTCAAAAAATCTAGATCCCTCAGAACCACAAGGGCGGAGACTTAAACCTTGACACGGTTATAAATAGAACGTGCTGGAGGGACAGATTCATCACCCAGAGACTCCCTATGCTGTGGAACAAAATCCCGGTACATGTGAGGCAGAGCACCTCGCTGGCCTTGTTCAAGAGGAATCTTGACCAATGGATGGGAGATCGCAGATATACCCCAGGGATTACTTCAGTGTCACTGCTTGACAGAGGCACAGAAAAATGATAGGCATAGTTTTTATTCAAACTAAAGGGGTGGCGAAAGCCACATAACTATGGGCTAGGCTTATAAATGCCCTTGGGCAGATAGCCTAGTATGAACCTATGAACCTATGAACCTATGAACTTGTCATTAATGAATGATGCCAAACTCCATGCAAATGCAGAGGACAAAAAGTGAAGGGCTTCATTGGGGATTTATTATTAAGTCTGTGATATGTGATTCTATTTCTGACCATATTAAAGGTATCAAAATGGGATAGAGAGGAAAGTGGTGAAATGGGGCAAGCAGGAGGAAGAACAAAGGGAAAGCAATATAGGAATATGCAGGAGGGTGATAGGAAAGAACCATAGCTATCTACTTCTTCAGGTTAAAATAAATATGTATAGAATACTGGCTGAATTTGGAATGTCACCTTAACAAAGTTGGGTGACAACAATGTAATCATATTGTACAGCCAGTTGGACAGAATCAAGCGTGTCAAGAAGACATGTGTAAGTGGAGAGCTATGTATGGGAGAATTTTTTGGGGGGACAGGTGCCTATTTATGAGTTTATATTTCAGAAAGAGAGGAATGTTGGGCAAGGGACATAGATATTTCTGGGTCAGGTAAGTAGGGTAGGGGAAGCAAAAAGAGAAATCCATGGTATCCCTCAAAGTCTCAGGAAAAACCCAGTATGCAACCTATACTGGGTCCAAAACAAACCAAGAAGAAACTTTGCAGTGTGCTCAGTGTGATGTTCACTTCCTGAATTAAGTTATGCACTTAGCTCACTTAATAAAAATCAGTCTGTAAAATCGAACTGTAAAATACATGCTTTAAAATAATCAAATAGAAAATTATAAGTAGTCCACAGTTGAGTTAAAAATTGAATATCCTTTATTGAAACACACATAACAAGCAACTCTAGTTGAGTGTAATGAAAAGCATTAAAAACATTCATTATTTACAGTGCATATAAAAAGTGTACACACCCCTGTTAAAATTCTAGGTTTTTGTGATATAAAAAATGAGACCACAATAAATCATTTCAAAACTTTTCCCATCTTTAATGTGACCTATAACTTGTACAATTCAATTGAAAAACAAATCTGTCAGGGGAAAAATATAAAAAATAAAAAAAATACAATAAGCTGGTTGCATAATTGTGCACACCCTTAAACTAATACTTTGTTGAAGGACCTTTTGATTTAATTACAGCATTCAGTCTTCGTGGGTAGGAGTCTATCAGAATGGCACATCTTGACTTGGCAATATTTGCCCACTCTTCCTTGCAAAATTACTCCAAATCTGTCAGATTACGAGGGCATCTCTTGTGCATAGCCCTCTTCAGGTCACCCCACATATTTTCTATTGGATTTGGGTCTGGGCTCTTTTCTGGGCAATTCCAAAACTTTAATTTTCTTCAGCTGAACCCATTCTTTTGTTGATTTGGATGTATGCTTGGGGTCATTGTCATGCTGAAAGGTGAAATTCCTCTTCATCTTCATCTTTCTAGCAGACACCTGAAGGTTTTGGGCCAAAAGTGACTGGTATTTGGAATTGGTCATAATTCCCTCCACCTTGACTAAAGCCCCAGTTGCAGCTGAAGAAAAGCAACCCCAAAACATGATACTGCCACCACCATGCTTCACTGTGGGGATGGTGTTCTTTTGGTGATGCAAAGTGTTGTTTTTGCACCAAACGTACCTTTTGGAATTGTGGACAAAAAGTTCAACCTTGCTTTCATCAGACCATAACGCATTTTCCCACATGCTTTTGGGAAACGATGTATTGTTTTGCAAATTTTAGCTGGGCCTGGATGTTTTTCTGTGTAAGAAAAGGCTTCCCTCTTGCAACCCTACCCCATAGCCCAGACATATGGAGAATACGGTAGATTGTTGTCATATGTAATACACAACCAGTACTTACCAGAAATTCTTTCAGTGTTGCTGTAGGTCTCTTGGCAGCCTCCCTGACCAGTTTTTGTCTTGTCTTTTCATCAATTTTGGAGGGCTGTCCAGTTCTTTGTAACGTCACTATTGTCCCATATTTTCTCCACTTTTTGATGACTGTCTTCACTGTGTTCCATGGTATATCCAATGCTGTGGAAATTTTTTGTACACTTCTCCTGACTGATACCCTTCAACAATGAGATTCCTTTGATGCTTTGTAAGCTCTCTGTGAACCATGGCTTTTGCTGTAGCAGGCAACTGAGTAAATGTCAGGAAAATCCTACTAGGACAACTGAACTTTATTTGGGATTAATTAGAGTCTCTTTAATTGATGGCAGGTGTGTACACAAGAAGACTGAATGTCGTAATTAAATCAAAAGGTGCTTCAGCAAATTATTCGTTTAAGGGTGTGCATGCTTATGCAACCAGCTTATTGTACATTTTTTATTTTTTATATTTTCCCCAATAGATTTGTTCATTTTTTAATTGAATTGTACAGGTTATAGGTTACATTGAAGGTGGGACAAGTTGTGGACTGATTTATTGTGGTCTCATTTTTTTATATCACAAAAACCTGGCATTTTAACAGGGGTGTGTATACTTTTTATATCCATTGTATATATAATCAGGTTGTTTGGAGCACGGGAGTAGTTACAGGGGGTGGTAACTTTGTACAGGCTAACCAACTAATCAAAACTTTATTAATTAAGAAACTACCTCACTAAAAATGACTGACTCTCTTTTTGCAGTTGTACAGTGTGAGGTCTTTGCAGTGTTTTGTCTGTTCATAGGTCCCCTTGAACTGCAGTGTGTGTGCGTTGTTTCCACCATTGGGACTTTAACATGGAAAATGGCAGGCTATTTGACTTTCTGGCAGCACCTACCTTGGAGGAGAATGATGATGACAGGATTAATCTGGGGAACATTAATGGTGAAGAAGTTCAAAACCAAGGTGTGGACAATTTTGATTATTTTAATAAACCAGAAAAGGAACTGAAATGCATGAAAGAGTTGTTTGGGGAGCAAATTTGCTCACAACAAAGTCTAGATAAGAAGAGACTATCTAGGGGGCTGTGCCTTTACAAGAAGCCTATGTGGAAAACTATGGATGAAACCTTGACGTCTGAATGGTTTTATACCTTAACCAATGCTAGCTACAACCTCATAAGACTGCTCCTTAAAAAAACCTGGCTACACAGGAGGCAACTAAAGCTGTAATCTCAAAGCTGGAGATGTCTATATTACGTACAAGAAAGCAGGCTAGCACGTACGGTTGATGCATGGATAAACCAACCATGAATACAAAAGAAAAAAATCCAGCACCCCGAGTAGGTGTAGCAGAAAACTCATTTATTGTTAACCAGACCAGTTTCAGCAATTAGCCTTCTTCAGTGGTATGGTCAAGATGATTAAACAATCCCTATTTATAGGTAATTCAAATGAAAAATATGACATAATTTCCTGTTTAAATAAATTATAAACAAAACAATAATCTAATTCATGACCACAAAATGTGAATAAGATAGGACAATGGAAAAAATAGAAATATAACCAACAATAAACCATCATAGTTTAAAACTAACATGTATTCCAAAATTGGAATGCTGAAAACATATTGTTAAATAATAATGATAATCATATCGGACCAGTGAAAACTATGTCAAGGTCATAACAAAAGATTGGAGTGTATGTAACAATATTAAAATAATAATGACAGATAGTTCTTCATAACTTGTCATTAAGACCTGGTGGAAACAAACCACCTAATTTAATTATCCATTTGGTTTCCTTGCTGTTTAACAGTTTATGCCATCCAGTTTTTATTTATTTATTTATTTAAATTTGTTGACCGGGAGTGTCCGACTGGACGTAGGTCCATTTTCAGCGGAGGCCCGGGGAGAAAAGCTCCACAGTAAAATAAACAGACAGTAGTTACATTGGATTACATAGCGATTAACAATTTAACATAGAAATTACTTACAACATATTTACAGATGAAGAACATAGTACATCAGTAGACAACTAGAATCTTTATCTGTGAAGTACATAACAGGCTTTAACAAATGTAACAATGAGAAGTTCCTGCTGTATAATAAGTACTAGGCTTATGAGCATCTGAGCTTGCTATCATCAAGGTAGTTAGTGGAGGTGAAAGAAAGGTAGTAGTTGGATGGGGTGGATGATATTAGAGTGGGAGTTGCAAGGGCATAGCCAGCATGTTTTTAGGTGCGCTTTTAATAAAGTTTTGAAGTTGGTGCATGATGGTACAGAGGTAATTGTGGGTGGGAGTGAGTTCCATAATTTGGTTATGGCGCAAGAGAATAGTGCTTCACCAGCAGAGTTATTGGATTTAGTGATCTGCAAGTGATTTTTGTTGCTGGATCTTAGTGGTCTGGTGGTGTGATAGGGTTGGAGTAGATTCTGGAGGGATGGGACATTTAGTGGATGGTTTACTAGTTTGTGGGCGAGTGAGAGTTGATACCACTGAAGGAGGTGAGGGAGTTCAAGCCAGCCCAGTTCAGCAAGTGAGAGACAGTGGTGACTACGGTAGGATGCCCCTGTGGCGAATTTGGCAATTTTGTTGTAGCAGGTCTCTAGCTTGTTTAGATTACATTGCCTTAGGTTGGTATATACTGGAGAGGCATAAAGTAGGGTGGAGATAAGGTGGGAATTTGCTATTGAAATCTTTGCTACATTGGTGAGAAATTGTTTATTTCTGTATAATGCTCCTAGTTTTTGTGGACTTTTTTTTATGGTCATGGATATGTGAATGTCAAATTTTAGTTTATTGTCTATTTCCACTCCTAGCAATTTGGTGTGTTCAGTTGGGTATATAGTGGTGTTGTCTTTTGCTGTGATGTTAAAGTGAGAGTTGTTTTGAGTATGTTTGGTGGGTTGGAAGATGAGTAGTTTAGTTTTGTTTGGGTTGAGTATTAATTGGGCATTGGATAACCATGTTTCAACAGAGGAAAAGGCTTCCTGTGTGGCTTTTTGCAGTTTGGGAAGGGACTGGGCTGAGCAGATGATGGTTGAGTCATCTGCGTATTGGATGAGTGTGCCACGTTTGGTGGCAGAGGCTAGATTATTGGTGTAAACAGAGAAAAGTAGGGGTCCAAGGATGGATCCTTGGGGAACCCCTATGGAGACAGATAGTTGGGGAGATATGTCATTCTGCCATACAACAGATTGTTGGCGGTCAGACAGGTAACTCTGAAACCAGTTGGTGACTGATTGTGAGAAGGATAGGTTCTTGAGGACAGAGATAAGTTGTTTGTGTGGGACCATGTCAAATGCTTTAGATAGGTCTAGGAAAGTAGCAGAGGAGAGATAGCCATTATTTTTATGCTGAAGGATAGTGTTAGTAAAGGAGAGTAAGGCAGTGGTGGCGCTATAGTTTGGTTGGAAACCATGCTGAGTACTGGAAAGGAGGTTGTTAGTAAGGAGGTAGTGTGAGACCTGAGAGTGTATGCATCTCTCTAGTATTTTGGAGAGTGGAGAGAGAATAGCTATGGGGTGGTAATTGGTTAGTTCTGCAGAGGGTCCGCCTTTGTGGAGGGGAATTATATGTGAGACTTTCCACAATGTGGGAACGTAACTTTCTGACAGAGATCGGTTAATCAAGATGGATACTGGGTAGGCCAGAGCATCAGCTGCGATTTGTAGGTATTCACTTGGGAGGTTGTCTGCTGCTAATTTGGTGGGTTTAAGTTTAGTTAAGAGTTTTTTTATGTTGGAGGTAGGTACAGGAGAAAAAGAGAAGGCAGTGGGGAGATTATTAGTTGATGGTGTGGGTTGGAGGGGAGGGGGGTTGTGTTGTTTAGCTAGTGATAGTATGGTTTGGGTGAAGTGTGTGTTGAATGAGGTAGCAATATTTTCTGAGGAGTGAGGGATGTTAGGTGGAGGGGTACTGACTTTACCTGGATGGAGGATGGAGTTTATGGAGGACCAGAATTGTTTGGGGCTATGTTGTGAGGAGTCTGGGGCAGACTGGTAGTATTGGAATTTGTCCCGGTTTATTAGCTTTTTGACTCTATTGCGTAGTTCTAGGAATTTCTGTCTAGCTGCGGGGGTTTTGGTTTTGCGCCAGTGCTCCCAGGCTTTATCCCTGTTTTTCATTTCTGACTTAGTGGCTTTCTGTAGCCATGGGGAGGGTTGTGCTTTGGTTCTGGAAAATCTTATGGGGGCATGGTAATTAAGGATGTTCAGGAAGGTAGTATTAAAAATTCAACTCGTCATCTAGACTGAGGTACTTTAGAGCATGCCAGTTACATTCTTTGAGGGATGAGATGAATGTGAGTGGGTTAAAGTTTATTTTTTTACGTATTTGACGATAGATGACAGGTTTAGCTTGGTACAGGTATTTTTGAGTAGGAATGTTGGGGAGTGATCACTGAGGCTATCTGATAAGCAGCCTGTTATATATGACTGGGGGTTCTTACTGACTAGTATCCAATCCAGGGTAGTGTGCTTGCTGGAGTTTTTATTTATCCTTGTTGGTGACTGGACTAGTTGGGTGAAGCCATGAAGGTGTACATGATGGGTTGGATTGTTGTCAGAACAGGATTGCCAGTCAATATTGAAATCACCTAAGATGATAGTTTCTTGGGGGAGATGGTGGGTAGACCAGCTGAGGAGGTTTTCTAGTGGAGGGATGTTTTGGCCAGGTGGGAAGTAGCATCCAATTATGTTGATGGTTTTGTTTTGGTTAATTTTGAGGTTGGTATATATTATTTCTTCATTGCCTATTTGTGGAGCTGAAGATTTTAAGCTCTGGATATTTAGATGCTGTTTAAATATTATAGCTACACCACCTCCTTTTTTGTTTAGCCGGTCTACTCTTAGTATTCTGTCAGGATGACTATATCTGGGGAGTATAAGTCTATGGTGGCATGGAGTTCATGGACTTTGTTGGATATACTTCTAATATTTAGGCTTAGTAGAAGGAAGTCACTTGGCTTTCTATTGACTGTAATATGGGAGAAGTTGTGGTTTCTAGTCTGATTATGAGGATTGGGGTTGGAGATGGTAGGGCCAGGGTTGGGGTGGATGTCTCTACTTAGGGCTAGCTTTGATATGCATGAGATTATTAGTTTTCTCAGTTTTTGAATGTGTTTGTTTATAAGGGAAACTATAATTGTGCTCTGTGGGTAATAGGTATGGTGGGAGGGTTACTATGTTAAGTTGTAGGGATGCTTTACATTTGAGTAATATAGTTGGTAGAATATGTGGGGATATAGGGATGGTTCTTGAGCTGGTGGGAGGGGAGCTGAGTATGGGTGAGACATGGGTGGTGGTGTGAGTAGTGGTACAGTGGTAGTGGTTGAGTGGGGGAATGATGGAGCTTTGGTCGGATGTAAGATATGCAAGGAGAGTACATGCAGTGAGCAAAGGAAAGGTATGCTTGTACATGTCAGTTGAGGAGGTGTGATAGTAGAGGGAATATGGAGGAGGCAGTGTTGGGTTAGCGCTGTGGTTGGCTATTGGAAAGATGGGTGGGGTTTGAGTGCAATAAAGGTGGGACCACTGGGGGCGGGAGGGAATAGGGGGTAGGGTGGGGAGCGAAGCGGGTAGAGACCCTGTTAGGTTCTTGTATGAGGGGCTGGAAACAATCACAAAGCAAGACAAGTATGTGTTAAGAAACAATCACAATTGACCAAGGACTGCTCTGAAACTGTAAGTCTTTTCTTAATTTCTCAGGTGGAAAAACAGGATAACCTTGTATCAGTAGGCTACTGTGGTCATAGTTTAAATTAACAAACACACAGTATTGATCAATTATGGATACTATTTGCTAACAGAAGGGAATAAGAGAAAGTGGAAGATGTGTGTGGTGGTGGGGGCTGCTTACAGCCAAAGCACAGTGCTCTCCAGGGGAAAATGAAGATTGGCTCAAACAGGTAGACACATACTCAAAGTTAACTGTAGCTGTTTGCAGACAGTTCAGACCCGGACTGCGCTTCTCTTATAAGAATGTTAAAGGTGGTACCGCAGTTGAATACTTAAGAGTGGTGTTAGGTCTAGAAAAGAAGAGTACAGAGAGGAGTAAAGAGTTTTAAATGCTCTGTGACCAACAATCTTGTCAATGCAAATGAAAGAAAATTGAGCCGTTTTGTGTACAACAGTATGTTTATACAGAGCATTAGTAGCCCTAGCATTTCTTATATCTCCTAAATGCTCAGAGATATGAATACGCAACTGTCTAGAAGTTTGACCAATGTAAAATGCCCGACATGTACATGTGGCCAAATAGATCACCCAGTCCGTGCTGCAATTGGCAAAATGATTAATGTTGAATATCCTGCCTGTATTCTTGCTAGTGAATTCCTTTGTTGTGAATATATATTTACAAAAAGAGCAGTGACCACAAGGATGACAGCCAATTAGTCTATCTCCTAGTAGAGTAGTTTGGGTCATACAGACATCCTGAGGTGTAATTCTTTTGTAATGTGAGAAATGTGATCCTAAAGTTTTGCCTTTGTGGTAGGAATAAAGACATCTGTCATCTAACCACTTAGCCAAATGTGTGTTGGTTCGCAGTATATTCCAATGATTACTGATTATGTCCTGTAACTGGTAGGTGTTCCTGCCAAAAGTAGTTACTAGTCTGAGTAGTTGGACAGAGGACTGAGCAGTCCTGTCTTTATAGCCCAACAAACTGTCCCTTGATAAGTTGTTAGTCATACTAGCTGCAGATTGGACATCCATTTTGTTATACCCTCGCTGTATGAATCTGTTTGAGAGATCATTCTGGCAATGCTGAAGGTCTAACTGAGATGAACATATTCTCTTAATTCTGATAAATTGTGATTTGGGAATGTTTCTTATGATGTGTTTAGGGTGGAGACTAGAGGCATGTAGAAGACTGTTATATTGTGGATATTTTCTATGCACGGTGGTACGAAGAGTGTTATCCACTTCCTTACTTAAGTGGACATCCAAAAAATCAATTTGGTGTGTGTCACGATTTATTGTGAATCTAACACCCCATTTATTGCTATTCAAATATTCCACAAATTCCATAAGATACTCAATTCCCCCTTTCCAAACCAACCAACAGTCGTCCAGGTACCATCTCCAGATGTCCATTTCAGGCAGATATAGATTATGTGTTTCATTATATATAATCTGATCTTCCACATATCCCATAAAGAGATCTGCATAGATTGGTGCAAAAGAGGCACCCATCGCCGTGTCCTGAATTTGCCAGTAGCATTGGTCTTGGAAATAGAACACGTTCTTGGTTAGAACAGGTTCAGCCATACAAACAAGTAAGGTATTAAATCCTGGACTATAGAGGTTGGTCTTGAGCAGCCAATATTCCAATGCCATTAGACCTGCCCAGTGTGGTATACTGGTATATAATGATGTGACATCTAGAGTGCACATGATCCAATTAGCGTCAAGTTGTGATTCAGAGACAATCTGAAGGAATTCAGTGGTATCCTGCAGTCTAGCCCATACATGTGACAACAAGGGCTTTAAATATTGAGTCAAGAAAACTGATAAAGGTTCCGTCAGTGATCCAATGCCTGAAACAATAGGTCTACCCGGAGGTGTAGAAAGTGATTTATGAATTTTGGGCAGAAGATACAAATATTGTTTGACTGAATCCTGAACTGTAAGGTGAAATTTCATTTTTATACTGATAATGCCCTCTTCAACAGCAAGCTATAAGAAATTATCTATTTCTTGTTTAAATTTGGGCATAGGGTCAATGGGCATATGTAAATAATGCTGAGTATTTGACACTTGTCTTATTCCTTCAGTCCAGTAATAACTGGAATTCATAACCACAATGGCCCCACCCTTGTCTGCAGGAAGAATGGTAATATCAGTATTATTTCTAAGATTGGTAAGGGCCTGTTGTTCCTGAACATTTAGATTGTTTCTGATACTGTTTCCTATGCCCAACTGGTGGTGTAGATCTTTGAGAACAGCATTCTGGAATATGGCTACGTGTTTGTCCATTGGAGGACAAAACTTAGAGGGTAAGAATCGAAATTCAGTGGATCTTTGAGTTAAATCCTGTTGATCAAAAAATATTTTTAAGTTCAATCTTCTACAAAAATCTATAACATCTGATGCAAATGTGCTTTCATCAACAAAGAAACCAGGAATAAAACCTAGACCTTTATTTAGCAAAAGCTCTTCCATGGGTGTTAATACATAATCAGAAATGTTATGCACATTTGAACAGTCTATGTTCATTTCACAACTGACAGAAACAGTTCCTCTAACGTTCTTATGTCCCCCCCCCCCTGTGTCTGTGCCTAAAGGGTGATAAGCATTGTGTACCCTTTTGGGAGTGGAGAATCCGACATATTGGTGGATTCAGTATCAGTAGTAGATGATTCTTCCCCCGAACTCCTGTTGGGTGATGTACCCCTTTTGAGTATGGATCTGGGCCAATTTTGGAATACATGTTAGTTTTAAACTATGATGGTTTATTGTTGGTTATATTTCTATTTTTTCCATTGTCCTATCTTATTCACATTTTGTGGTCATGAATTAGATTATTGTTTTGTTTATAATTTATTTAAACAGGAAATTATGTCATATTTTTCATTTGAATTACCTATAAATAGGGATTGTTTAATCATCTTGACCATACCACTGAAGAAGGCTAATTGCTGAAACCGGTCTGGTTAACAATAAATGAGTTTTCTGCTACACCTACTTGGGGTGCTGGATGTCTATATTACCCTTAAACGAATAATTTGCTGAAGCACCTTTTGATTTAATTACAACATTCAGTCTTCTTGTATACACACCTGCCATCAATTAGATAGACTCTAATTAATCCCAAATAAAGTTCAGCTGTCCTAGTAGGATTTTCCTGACATTTACTCAGTTGCCTTGGGTTGGGAGAGTGGCCTAATGGTTAAGATGTTTGCCTTACAAACACAAGATGCAGGGTTTGAGTCTCACAAGGGATAATTGGCTAAGCTTAAAATGGCTTGCAAGGGCAGTTAGCTTAGTACGAATCTATAAACCTATGAGAACCACAAAGACCTGGATGCTAGGTTTGATTTTCTGAGAAAAAAAGGTAAAAGTTTTGAACAAGTCATTAAAGAGCATAAGCTAAAGAAGATGAAAAGAGATCAGGATGATAAGGATGACCATGAGAAACTTAATATAACAAGAAACAAGAATAAAGACAGAGGATTTTTTAACTACAACAACTATAGACTTGGTAACAGAAGCTTCAACAGAAGTAACAAAAGGTAACACCAATTTAACAGCAGACCCCAGCAGTTTTTTTGACAGGGATATCTAAGCACAGAACTGGACAGAGGCATGACACAGATGGAACAAGTTCCCAAACATCCACCATCTTCACAGATACCTTTGGCTGCCAGAACACCTCGGAGGTCCAACAAGGGCCAGGGGTACCTAGATCAGAACCAGACCCAGAATCACAGAATGGGCCAGAACCATTAGAGCGAGATATTGGAGGAACACCTGAACCACAACCAGAAACAACACCAGATCCAGAACCAACAGGACAATCAAGACCACAGGGCTACCAAAAGCAGCATCTAGAATGCCAAGACTCACACCACCAGGAAGGACATTGCCATTAGTACAGACATCAACCACAACACCAACAACAGGACCAGTACCAATACCATCACCCAGACCAATGTCAAAGCTCAAAAGGAGGACAATACTTTCAGATTCACCAGGAAGACTATTACTACAACTCCCAGAGACTCCAGAGGGCACAAGAGGAGTTTCAACAATCCCCATCCCCAGCCAGAGCCCCTCTGGAAGGTTAGAGAACCAAGCAATGGACAGGTGTCAGAGAAATGGAATACTTGGGGGGGATCCCAACTACACTGCAGGACCCAGAACCAGATGGAGAAACCAAATACAGTATTAACTTAACCCGTTGTTAGGAATCACTCCAGAAAAGAACTTATTAACATTGAGATTAGTATGTTTTCAAAGGGATTAACTTTTGTTCCCCACTACAGGTCTGACACAGCACAGGTATTGGTTGATTTAAATTCCTATGTCAGAAAATTGAATTTGAAAGTTCTGTTCCATGGCAAATCTGGTACCACTGTGAAAAAACCTATGGAAGAAATAATAAAAAGATCTATTAATTACTGCCCTCCCTTACACCAACCTTTAGTAGCCTTTGAAATTAAATGTGAAATGGACATCAGGAAAGTACTGCAAAAACCTACAGGGAGAAAGTACTACAACCTTAACAAATGTGAGAAGAAACATTATTAGAGCTAGGCATAGATAAATCTCAATGGGTTATGAAGGATGACAAGGGAGGGGGCATTGTTGTTACTGATACCAGCAGCTATAACCAGAGGACAGAAGAAATGCTGAGTGACACAAACTATTATGAGTCTTTAAGTTTAGAAGAGATTAAGGCATTGTACAACAACTGGCATACAGTCTTGACTGCACTTTATGATGATGGTTTGTTAACAGATAACTTGTTTGACTGTCTACAGACACTTTCCCTGCTTGCCTAAATTCTTTGGAATCCCAAACCTGCATAAAAATAGAGAAAACCTCCTTACAGGCCAGTGGTTGCAACCGGGGAGGGGGTCCCTGACCAAAGCTACTGTCATCTACCTGGAGTTTTTATTACATCTGGCTGAGAAGAACATGTCACATATAAAAGTCTCTAATGATTTTTTAAGGAAAATAAAAAATGTTGCACTTGATACTGACAGTATTTTATTGACAATAGATGTCAAATCATTATATACTGTACTTCCGCATGATTCTTGCAGGAAAAACAACAATGGCATACAAGCACAACATGAAAGAACAGGTAAACTTTTAGATATGGTGCTTAGCTATATTTTCTTTGCATTTAATGGAAATTACTATAAACAAAAACAAATAGCCACGGGGGTCAGCTACGATTCTTAGCCTAGCCAAAATAGCCCTAGGTGAGTGGGAAGAGGATTATGTTTATAACAATAGAGAATACATGCAACATATCATGGTGTATCCAGGCTTTATTGATGAAACTTTTATTGTGTGAAAAGGAGACAGTGCTAAATTAGAAGAGTTTATCAGCTATCTGAATAAAACCACTAGCTTCCTGCATTTCACCTCTTCCCACAGCCTCACCTTGGCAGTCTTCTTAGATCTGCAGATTACTAAAGACTTGGACCAAGGTAAAATTGATACAGATATTTGCAGAAAACCTTCCAGAGTAAACATCCTGCTACATAATAAGAGTCTCCATCTCACCAGGATGAAATATAGCAGTATTAAGTCCCAGGGCTGTAGGTTGGCTAGGATCTCCATGAAAATGGAACCCTTCTTTAAGAACCTAAATGAACTTGAAAATTAATTTTTGGTAAGGGGATACAAAATCAATATGGTAAGAAGCATTTTGGAACCTATAATTGAACTAAAAAGTACAAACGCACCAGCACTTAACAGGCCTTATAGGAGGGTGTTAAAGAAATATATGGACAACAAATCTAAAGACAGTTTTATCTTGACTTTTATTGTTGACTATTACAACATTGTTAATGTTATTAGAGAGAATTGGGCCATAATTACTGAAAGCTTATATTTAATGGACATCCTTGGAGAAACTCCTTCATTTATGTATAGGAAAGCCAGAAACATCAGGAGTGGGGTTGAATGTAGGTCCAGATCACAGGTTACATGCACCAATAAGTGTGGAGCCAACTGTGTCTTTTTTCAGCACATACAGGATTGAGACATATTTTTCTGCCCTTATTTAAAGAAAATTATTAAAACCAATGCAGGAGGTGACTGTAACTCAATGCAGGTGGTTTACAGGGCTAGTTGCAATGACTGTGAAGCATTTTATGTGGGGAAAATGCTCAACAAACTTAGAAGGATTTCTGGCCATCTTTCTGAAATTAGAGCTAAGTGCAAGAATAATACACTGTCTTGGCACCTGCAGCTACACAAAAGACACACTGGCTTTATATTTCAAATTATTGACATGGATCTTTTGGAACTGGAAATAGACATCCCTAATCTTTAAAAAAATGTGAACTACTGTGTCAGCTGAATCTTAACTCTTTTAGAAAACCAGGACTTAATTATTATTGCTCCATAAAATGTACACTAGATCTCAGAAAACTGCCCCATTGCTTAAAAGACTATTAAAATACTGATATGGGACTGATGAATGCTGGCATTGCTTATTTTATGTTTAAAAACAAATATCAAACACTGACTTACAATGTTATAAAGGACATACTTTAGGTGGCTCGTATACATTAATCATTTTTGATGGTTCCACATTAAATGCTACTTTAGATTTTAAACTGAACACTTTTGTTACACCATTTTTTAGGCTGTGAAAGTCTGATAGTTCGCACAATGTGCATGGGCCTAGTCTTTTTTTTTTTTAAAGGTTGCATTTACTCTTGAGTGCACTCTTACACATTCAAACTGGTTTCTTAGTTAGATGTCATACTTTAACAGATCTCCATGACCTTAGTGCTTTATTTTTAACATTTATCACTGTATTTCCAGCTTAGCAACTATTTTTATGTTTTTCATCCTACTTAGGTTTTCAGTTGTTTAGCTATATACATGTTCATTCATATTACGATTTGTTTTTGACACACAAACCTGATGAAGTATTTATTTGATACAAAAGTGATGTTTGTTAAAAGTTGTATATTTATTAATATTTATTCTGGTAGACGTCTATTGGTAGATCTTTTTGTTAGTCAGTCACTTTTTAGTTGGTTAGTTTCTTAATTACTAAAGTTTTGATTAGTTGATTAGCTTATACAGTGTTAATAAACTGGTCTTAGATTGTAATTTGTCTCTAGCTTTTTAGTTTCAGTTTTAGTTAGCTGTCTCTGAATACAATATGGTGTTAAGGGGGAAGGGGGACTTGGGAAAAGGAATGATTTTAATGCTTTAATTGCTCTTAACAGAGCCACCCTCTGTAACTACTCCCTTGCTCCAATCAACCTGATTATATATAAATAAGGAATGTTTTTGATGCTTTTCATTATACTCAATTAGGATTGCTTGTTTGTGTGTTTCAATAAAGGATATTTCATTTTTAACTCAACTATGGACTATCTACTTTTTTCTATTTGAGTATTTTGCACCACGTATTTTACAGTTATATTTTACAGTTCGATTTTTAATACGTGGACTAAGTACATAACATAATTCAGGAAGTGAACATCACATCCTCCACACTGCAAAGTTTCTTCTAGGTTTGTTTTAGGGTAGGTGAAGCAGTGGATGCAGACAAACAGGACAAACAAGACAAGACACAGGGATGGTAAGGGACACAACAGGTTGGGAGACACCATGACTGGGAATAGGGAAGGGACATTGGATGCCCATGCCTTTCAAACATGGGGACAGTGATAATCTATTCCTCACCCTACAACTGTTATCACTGTCCCCTTACTCCACTGCCTGTTGGAGTATTTGATGTCTTTGTTTTCACACCATTACAGAGAGCATCTTCACCATCCAATGGTGGCATGCACCAATGGTGATCTCTATAACCTCACACACCATGCCTTGTATCTCCTGGTGGGTGACAAAATCCCAACCTGTGGCAGTAATCTCAGAGGGTACCACTGCACCAGCTGCCAGGATAATGCTACCTAATGTGGAGGGCCCAGGTAGTGCAGGAGCAGCAGAGGCAATACTGCCAGGTTGGGTCCCAGATGTGCTGGGCATCGGTGCAGGAGATGGTGGAGCAGACTGAGCCACAGTGGTTAGCCCACCTCCATGTGCTGTAAAGCATTTTGTGAGTTGTCAGAAATGGATGACATGAAAATGTTGTGACTACACACACACACACACACACACACATATATATATATATATATATATATATATATATATATATATAAATATAAAAAGAGTGAGATAAGGGTTGGGGTAAGAGAAAAAAATAGATAATTAGTACCATCATATGTGACATACAATAAATGAGTACAATATAAATAGTTTATTTCTACTTTTACATTTAAGCATACTTTTTAACAACTACAAACTATAACAAATGATTGCTCCAAGTAATCCTTGCAAAATGCATATATTATAGATATGCTTGATCAAATAATACAGATTAAGTTAACAGCATACCATGTGCACCAATTTTGTTGAAATTGTTATGTAATGTTTCTAAAGATTTTACTATATGTGTTACTTGTGGGCTATAAACCCAGAACATCTAAATACAGTATTACAATTGACTTGTGCTGCAGACTGAAGCATGCATGATTGATTTTGCAGTTAACACATGCATGCTTAATTTGCTGCTACTGTATAGAAGAGCAACACTTTAGATAAAATAATACTTATGCTGTGTTGCATACATATTCCTTGCTTCCCTAAGTCTTTCTAAATACTCAGCATGGACTTCCCTATTCACTGCTATCTTCTGTTTGGCTGTAGAATGAAAAGCAGTGAACAAAAGAAGAGTATTATGCATATCAGTCTTGCCTATATGCAACTTTCTTTCTAATTTAAATCATTTTTATCTGTATACGTACGCAACTGTGGGATGTCAGCAGTCCTCAACTCATCCAACCACTTGTTGAATGTATCCTGTTTGCTTCTTTTGAGATCATTAAAATGGTGCCTACATGGTTCTCCAGCATGTGGAATGCCAGTTGCAATGGAGACAGCCTAGGCTGGACTATTCCAAGCCTCAGATCTGTACTGAGACTTGGTATTATCCCCTGCAGCAGCCTTTGGCTCTGGTGCTTTAGAAGGAGTGCAATAAAAATTCTGGACTCCAAACCCCAACTTTGAGCCCTAAATTGGGCACCTTACCTTCTAGCTCCAGACATGTTTTCTCAGGACAAACAGCAACAGTTAGGAGTGTTTTCCTGCCAATTCATGTTATTGCATTTCATATGAGCTACAGTGCTATACATACTTATTATTTATAATTATGTTTACATTGTTTTATATTTTATAATATTGAGTGGACAAGCATGTAATATATCTCTGATATCCTGTGTATGTTCCATGCACATGTTAGAGATAGTTATTCATATGTGTAAGTATTTTTCTGCTGTTAATTTTTATATAAAGCAAAGTGGAACATTAGTAAGAAAAGTTTGGTCTTAGTTGGTTTAGAACCCAGGCTCACCTGTACTATAACCTTAAACTTACACCTGCTACAACAAAAACAATTAGGCAGCAGCTGTATATTTTCACATTCATTACTGTGTATGCCTGCTGACTGCTGTGCAACACCACTTAGCATGTTTGCGCTGTGGCAAACTACAAATGATACCATGTATCCATTTTGAAATTGTCTACTGTTTTCTTCCTGTTTGCAGGTGTTCTGGACCTGCAGGTGTTGTGGGCGCTTGCTGAGCATCATGCACTGCCATTTAGTGGGTTTGCAAGATGGTGAAGAAAAGATGTAATAATGTATCTGTTTTGAAATTGACTGATGTCTGCTTCCTATCTTCAGGTAACAATGTATCCTTTTGGAAACTGAGAATGTCTGCTTCTTGTGTGGGCCATTAGATTGTGTTTGCATGAAGGTAAGTGACTCACAAATGTGACAGGCAAAGCTCACCTTCTATTATTCTTCTAAGAGGTTTTTATTAGGTTTCACCTTTTAAAGATAAATTTAGGAACTGAACCACAATCTACAGATTGTTTATACTGCGTGGTTCATCGTGATTACTAGGTGTGCTATGCAAACACTTGATTCACAGGTGTAATTTATGCATTTATTACAAAAGTACATTACGTGACATTTATTTTATTTATCCATTTTACAGTGTTTGCACTGTCACACAGATGTGAATATTTTTTTTAAAAAACAAACAACATTACAAATTAAATTTTAGCACACATTACAGATTTTTATGCAAGTATGAATTTGAACTGTCACACCAATGAACCTAAAAAATACAGTAAGGGTGTCTTATCTCTCTTTACCACAGAAAAGAAATAGCTTTGCAGCAGAAATGCAAATTATTGTGCATACAAGCAAGTCCTATCCACAGTATTAACAAGACATATAACATTTGTACATTGTCAGTTGTTTGTATATGTGTTAATTACATATTTAGTGCAATGACTGATCACACAACCATTTATGAGTACTTTTTGCAGCAATACAGCTCTGTCTTCACTATGTATTGTGTTCATACTGTTCTTACCTAAGCAGTAATCTCAGACATGCAGTCTGTAAGGCCTTTTGTATAATTTCCCTTAAAATGTATAAGAATATTAAATGACAATAATATACAGTTTTCAACAAAGACAGGGAAGTTTGGCTATTAGTGAACAGACACTGAGAAATGTGTGCTACTCATGTCCATTTAAAACCTTAATACAATTATTTCTACACTTTGTAAGTGTAACCTGGATGACACGCCCACCGCAGGTAATGGAGTCTGAATTGCTATTGTGTTTTTCTTCTCCCTACCAGTAATCATTCACAGTTGCAATCCATTAGCAGCTAACACTGTAGGAGTGCTTGCACTATGTTTACACCTCCTACACGGAGCCAAAAGTTTGGGGTTCAGCAATTTTAATAAGTTCACACCCCATTTGTATCTTTACTTTGCTCACATGTATGAATCTAAAATATAAAATGGTAACTATGTAGCTCAGGAACCTGAAGGTGAGGAGAAATGTGTATGTGGACAACACAGAAGAAGATTGCTATGACTTTGGATTTATATGCACAAAAGACTTCTGATCTTGATAAAGTATGATTGAATTTTTCAATTACATGCTAGATTTGCTCACATGTTACTAGGAAAAAATATTTTATATATATATATATATATATATATATATATATATATATATATATATATATATTTATTTATTTATATATATATATATATATATATATATATATATACATATATATATATATTTTTTTTTATATATATATATATATATATATATATATATATACACACACACACACACACACACACACACACACACACACACACACACACGTACACGCACATATGCATTAGCAAATGCAACTTTTATCTGTATGCACTTCTTAGAAGTTTACTGATGGCATAGGCATTTTTGCCAGGGCATTTTATTTTATCATATACACAGCCTTATTAACTTTTATCATAAGTGTTATTGCTACAGCTGTTTATCTTGCACTCTTCTATGTTATTTTAATGAATTATAAATATCTCCTATATTGTCAATGATAGAAGGATGTTAGCCTTATGAGATGGCCCATAGACACCTCTAGGGAAGTGCTATTCAGAGGTAAAGGTGACTGGCAATTGCATAAAAATAACTTTTCTGTTGTAAGTGTGTACACATTTTGTGTGTTTTTTTTTAAAGCACTTATAACAATTGACTGAGGTGTTATTCCTTGCTTGATACAAACTGCCATTTTCCTGTTGATTTGGGGGTGAGGGAGCTGGCAATGTAGTAAAACAGTACCTCCCTGGGTGTGCAGTAGAAAGTTCTGTCTAAAACCACACCCATCACCCAACACCCAGTAACATGTTGAAGTAATGAATACATATTCATGCTAATGTCTTCAATAGCCGCATGAATAAAAACAATATATTTTTAAAGTTTTTGCAGAGGGGCTATGCCCCCCCTGCACCCCCACATCCCCTGCAAATTAATTAAACCAACCCTGAGATCACACTACAGTGAAGAAATGGGTAAATCACAGCCAGTTGGCATGTCAATTACACAAGCCACACCCACTTCTGAGTGGAAAGCCCAGGGTGGTACTGTTCTACTACAAAGCTGAGAAGCCAAGTTCCATTTGTATATTGCCACAACCAAAAACTTTTTTTTAAATAGGTTTGCTCTTGTTATTCATTGTTTTCGATCAAATCTTGGTTTGTGTGTCACTGTGATATGTTACAACCACATAACCTTTTATATTTTAATACCTGAAGTTTTGTGTTTCTCCAGTGGGTAATACTAAAAAAATATATATGTGTATATATAAGCAGGACTTTTACTTATGTGATATTTATGTGTAGCACCTTCTTATTTTTTCTGTATCACCTAGCATGATGGCACCCAAGCATCCCAATCCCCATAAACTACCCTTTAGAGACTCTTAGAATGATGTAATTGTCCAAGCATTTAAGCGACATGATGCCTTTCTGCTTGAGAGAGAATATGGAGATATTTCAGGCAGAATGCAGATTTGGAAACAGACAGTGAACAATGTCAGTGCCATAGGGGAGTGCAACAGGACTTATGATCAGGTGTCTCATAGAGCCATTGATATGATTTCATCAGCCTGGAGGACAGCAGCTGCAGTGGACCATGGACAGCTGGCTATGGGAGGGGGTCTGCTACAGAGCCACCCACTGACACCAAATGAAGAGTTCCTGTCCACTATCAGAGATCCAGAGAGCTCAGTGGAAAGTGCACAACAGTATTTGATTGATGTTGGGGCTCCTGTTTCAGGGAGGACAAGTATGTCCCAGGATGAGCTTCCAGGTAATCTTACATATGTCAATTTTTTACATTTTCTTGTATAGTAAAATATTGAAAGCAATGGTTCAGTTGTTTTAATCAATTTGTTTGGGGGGGGCTATTAATAAATTGATACAGTTAGCAACACATTCTAGTTCATTACACATGGGCTTTGGGTGGACATGTCTGACACATTTCAGTTAAAAGTATTGTTACTGGACAGATAAAGGTAAAAAGTTGCTCCTCCTATGTTATTGGAATTATGATGATGGTGTCCTAACCTTTTGCTTAACATCTTCCAGGACCATCTTCCCTAGAAAGTGTGGAGTCATCTGCACATGGTAAGACAAACATTTTTATTTGAGTACTAATGAGCAATTCACAGAAATATGCATTTATCCATATGTCTGAGGTGGGTGTTAGGAGCGTGTGTGCATTGCTGTACCATCTTTAATAGTGGCACTAGTGTATGTTTGTTAGCATATATTAAATTGTAGTTTAGGTATTCATTTCTTTCCTGAGTTTGTTACTTATTATCACAGGTGATCCTGAGAGTGGAAGTGTAGGACTCTCACCACTTCATGCCAGAGTATCAGCAGATTCTGATAATGATGGTGGCCAGAGGCACAGTCAGGAGGTGCAAAGGTTGAATCTGACACTGAGGCTGACAGTCAGCCATCCCTGTATTTCCATCAGACACAGCCAGTAGGGCTACACATACCTATTCCAGTCAGCCCTCAGATATTGGACAGGAGGAGGATGAGACACTTGATCACGGTAATGTGGCTACTGTGACTTCAGTGCCTGTTGACTCTGGCCGCACCCAAAGTGTGGGTGAGGTGTCACACTGGGGGGTTGTTAGAGGTGCTTGGAGGAGGCCTGCTGCCCACCCTCCACCTGATCATGGTGCATCCTTCAGTGCCACTTGACATATGTTTAGGGCCATCATGGAGGCACAGGCATGTTCCTATAGGGCCTCTGAGGAAATGCTTAAGGTTATAGATGTGGCACAGGCTGACATATGTGACTGCCTTCAACCTGTTGCTGATTCAATGGATCAGATAAATGACATGTTGGAAAGGGTGGTGTCTGTGATGGAATATCTGCTGGGAGATGGACAGCATCCATGTGGCTGTAGGTCAGCCATATCATCTGATGTTAGCCAATCTGGCAGTGCCCAATCATGCTTCTGTAGTGGCACTACTTCCACTGCTCTGTCAGTGGTTGAGGCATCCACACCCAGATGTGGTAGGCCATGGGGTTGTGGTCTTGGGCATACTTGTGAGGAGAGCTTATCCAGCATATATCAGTAATGTTCAGTAGCAGCAGTGCATCTGACTGTGGGCATGGACATGCCAGTGCAACTTCAGGCAGAGCCAGTTTTCAAGGTCAGGGACGACAACAATGAACTGTCACCTCTACTAGGCACGGTTGACACCTGCCTGACATACCAGGATGTAGAGCTAGCATAGAGCTTGGCTGCGTTCTTGCAGACACTCACACATGTTTCACTATGAGTGCCCATCCAGACACACACACATAGCAGTTACATGGGTCAGTCATGAGGCTTGCACCTCATTCTGTCTCAGTGGCTATTTGCTACTTTATCCAAATGTCTGTCTGTCTTTCTTACTCACATGTACTCACTACCTTTTCTGTCAGCCTAGGCCTCCTGACTCCCCATGCAACACTCTATACAAATGACAACTGTGCCACATCCTTGATTTTCTCTTGTTTGGATTCAGGAATACATAAGTCTTTTTTCTGATTCCCAGAGTGCATAGCTGATTAAGTGCTTAGTATATCTGTGTTTGAGATGTTCTTTTGCAAATTGTATTGCTTTCTTACATGCTTTTGCAATGTATACATCCCTCTCAACCTCTTAGACATAACAAAACTGGACCAAGTCATAAATAAAAGTGGAACAAAGGCCCAAAAATAGGAACAATTTTGAAATATTTTAGTCTTACAAACTTAGAAAGTTGATAGAGTAACAGGTTTTGCATTAACATATGATTTTTCTGAGGGATATGAAGTATAAAACTGAAATGTGTGTCATTGTTTTCTAACTTCAGTCTTTAATGACTTGCCAGTACAAAACTATGAGGCTAAATTGTGGACATTCTGTGAAAATCTGTACATTTGAGAGGTATGAATGTGTGAATATTTAATGTATGAGGCCTTTTAGTTGATAGAGAACACATGTATTGGCATAAATCAGTGCTGTAACATATTGCTGTCACTGATGTAAAAATCACCCACCTTTTACTTACTTACATTAGCAAATAACAGTATGCAAGGATATGCCATTCATTTGTGTTCTTAGACATTTATTTTTCTATTCCAGGTTCAACATTTACCTTGAAAGTCTGGCAGTTACAAGAGTTTTAATTTGGGGCTGACTCCGTATGATGCTAGCAGTACACAACCATTGCATGGGTAATTAAAGGTTATGACCATTGCCTGGCATCAATGGTACTGTATGTATGTGCATAGGATGAAGGTATTATCCCCTTAGGTGGTAAGCATGTGTGCTATCAGTTGCCTGTTGGCCAGCGCAAGGGCATATTGTGCACACCTACATCTGCATATACCAACAGTGGCTGATGGTTCCCCCTCTGACTCCTCACCCAAATGTGACTGTGATAACCTTGCCAGTGGTGGTGGGATGTGTGGCCCTTCCCCATGGTGTTTCTGATGAAGCTGTTTTCTCAGAATAATATTGTGAATCATGGAACAGATGATGAAAATGTCAGTACATGCACAGGGATTGTACTGCAGGGTTCCTCCAGATGTAGCTAGACACCATAACCATGACTTCAGCAGCCCAAACACATGCTCTGTGGTATTTCTTGTTTGAGCATGTGCCTCATTACAGCATTCTTCAGATGGTGTGTGTGCATTTCTGATGGGCATCATCAGCAACTGTTCAAGGGCATAACCTGCATCCCCCAGTAAATGACCCTGGATCGCTCTACAATTTCCACCTCATGCAGATTGTGAAAAGTTAAATGTTCAGCAATGGAGAGCTGTTTATAAATGTAACAATCTAAGCTGTCATTTAGATGAGAAAAGAAATAGATAATTGCATTGTGTTACTGACAGTTGAAAAGTGTGAATTATGATTGGAGAATGTTCTAAAAGTACAGTCCAAGCTGAAAATCTGCTGATTTTGTACTTTATTTTATGTATAAGTTAGCCTTTGTAGTCTGCCATATTTTACTACACATTCTGTAATTCTCTGTAAGTTGCTGTCCTATTTAGAATTAATCTAGTTGCCACAACATACTTTATTTCTATATAATTTTATCTGAGACAGCAGTCAGATCTTTACAATTAGCAGCTAGGAGCGGAGGATAGGATTGAACAGGTGATACCAGCTTGCCCATCTTGCTGTGGAGGGGATTGGTTGTTTTGATGTGGTCATTTGCCACCATGTAAATGGATCTTTACCTGGCACCCAATAATGATGAATTAGAAATGTGGGCTTGGTCCTGTCAAGGTGGTGGCGGTAGCCCTTAATGCATGTTTTTGCAGAAGTACACACTCATAAGGGGAGGGGTGGACACTGTAGGCCCCCTGCAGAGATTAGGGTGCTCATGTCAGCCACTAAGGGATAGAATCAGGATCTTAAGTAGAAAAACCTTAATAGTTACCTGGATGATGGCCTCTGTTGTCGTTTGTCACCTCATAGATGCTAGAAGTGTCTCTCGCACTCCAAGGAACAAATGGACCGACAGACTGCTGACAGAGCTGATAACTGCCAGACATTGGGAAACCGAAAAAAGAGAGAATGAGTGGATCAGGCTCAAAAGAGTGGCTGTCAGGCTTTCTCTGAGTGAGGAGAGAATAAAGGGAGTTAGTGAGCGCAGTAAAGTAATCTGGATGTGAACAATTCCTTGAAGAACTGGTGTCAAATTTCCAGAAGAATAGAATGTGTGGCAGAAGAGCAATTTACAAGGTGTCTTTAAGAGAAAATAAATTGTGAAGCTGGAAGATGGACAGAAAGAACCAGATGATCAAACATAGCTTTTTAACAGCTTTTGAAGGGTTGTGTAAAAAAAATTACATTATGAAAACTGGGGAGCTATCACATTACATTCTGAAGAATTTCATTATATTCTGTGAGTGGGGAACCATGATGAAATCTTTGCTTCTTTGCTCACCTACTTATTTTTTGTTCCATAAACAGTTGCTTGAACATTTTCTTCTGCCTTGCTCATCTAGCTAACTTTGCTGGAGATCACCTATTGCATATCTAAGTCAGGACATACTGTAGATATCCTGAATGTCATTTTCCATGCCTTCTCTTTCTCTCTTGCTTACACTGTAGCTTAAACTTCTCTCCTGCCCTATCAGTATAAGTTTGATTTCAGTTGTCCTTAGTAATGCTATTTCTTGCTGTAGCTCTCATTCACTACATATATACTATGTTTTCTTGATATTAATGCTATTCTGTTATGCATCCTTTAGTTTTAATACATCTCTTTTTTCAACAGTTAACCCTAGTATTATTTGTTATATTCTAGTAGTCAGGGACTGCATTCCCCTCTCCAAGAAAATAGAGTTGCAAGGTTTAAGCTGAGTAAATACAACAACCAACCCTGCAACAGATGACAGACATAACATTAATTCAGTGTAAGGGTAATTTACTTGTTCATTTGGTTATCATCTTAATCTTGCTCTGTTAAAAATGGTACGACTAAAAGTTTAATGTCTCATTTCTGCTTGAAATGTGCTTAGTGGTCTACTGTGGCAGGTTTACATGATAGAATCAAAGATAGCCTCCATTATCCTTCTGCACCTTAAGGTTTTTCCCCTTCCCTCTGTAATTAATGAGTTATACCATATTCTGCCTGGCAGTCTATACTTTCTTTATTGCTCTCTCCAGCTACTTCATTTTGAAACTCCCTATTTTCTGATTAGGCAATTCTATGTTGGTATGCTTCTTCCCTTCTTTTCCATGTCTTGAAGATTTATTGATTACTTACTTCATTATTATGCTGTCTTTCAAACCTTATTGTTTTGTATTCTACAACTTTAAATAAATGCTGCATAGTCTAATAATCACTTTTTGAATTTATACTAGTAAGCATCCTTAGTTACTTATGAGCAGACCCTAGCAGTGCCAATTTCATTGCTTGTTTTTGGTAAACCACTGGTTCTATGGGTCTGGAGCATGCTCCTTCTAATAGATTTTTTACAACATTAATCAACTATGTGGGTGGCCTTGCTCCACTCACCCTTGCTATGCTCATGTTTGCTTCATTCTCCTATCCTACCTCCAACTCTGACCCACACGATATAATATGCATTTATACCTCATCTAACTCCACTCCAATAAAACCAATATCCAATCAAACCTCCCTCCCTTTCACTCTCACTCCTTCCATATCTCTCATCCACTACACACTCCTCCCCTCTATTAAGATTTTACTTCACAATTTCCTCCCCTTTCTCTAACTCCTCACATCTGCCTTCCCACTGCTACTCTTGACTTCCACAGTGACGTTTTCTGGTTTAAAGCTGCTGAAAGCACACTAACAATGCAAGGCTATAATGCCTCCTACAAATTTAGACCAGCTACTACACAAACAAGGACTAAACGTGGAGGTGTCTCAGTTTAGATCATAAATAAATATACCTCAAGGCTGGTCATACAGGACAATGCATTTCAGCTTCTCCACATTCAAATTGCCATAGGCAAAATCCTATAACACTTCCTTGCAAGCTACAGGTCCCACTCTATGATCCAGGAAACCAATAACATATATTTAAACGTAATGGAAATACTTGCTATCCAACCCAATGCCATATTCACGGCAGACTATAATTTCCCCACTGTTAACTGGAAATCATATACGATAATAAACGTGCAGGCACAGAGATTCCTTGATTTTGTACACACAAACTCCCTAAGCCAGATTATTAATACACTAACCATGGGTGTAAACATACTGGAGCTGGTCCTCAGTAATCTGGGTTATTGCTGCATACCCCCCCAGTGTAATGTCTTCTCTGGTAAGGTTAGACCATAAAATGCTCTCCTTTGAAGTAAATATTAAACCTGTAACCCTAGCTAACCCTGGAATATTCAGGAACTAGTCTAATGTCCTACTATTAGGTGATAACCTGGCAAAATTTAAAGCCCAATAAACTCTGAGAACACTGCTGCCTGTGTGGAACTGTACACAGAAACCCTATACAAGCATGTTAATAGCTGCATAGAGGCAGCTGTACCCACCAGGAAGAAGTACAGAACTAACTCAAAAAACAGGCCACCCTGGTGGAATCACAATGTCAGCAGGCTGTATAACAGAAGGAAGAAAATCATGGCAAAAATCAAGATAAAAGTACTCTCATCAAACTAAAACTACTCAAAGGACAAATAAATTCTGCCAAAGCCCAGTTTGAGGTAAATTTGGCCTGCCAGGCCAAGGACAAGAACAAGACATTCTTTAGCTATATCCAAAACATCAAAGGCAATACACAATTCTGTCAAGAGCTCATTGTTAATGAAGACACCTACATTGAGCCAGAAGATATAGCAAACCTAATGGATGACAAATTCAGCTCCAACTTTATCCCTCTCTCCCCCTCAACCTTACCTCAGGAAATACCATCAAGTAGAACTCCCCCTACTATCACTAGGAAATAGGTGCTTAATGCTCTCTCTCTATGACAAAGAACACTGCATCAATGGGCCCAGACACTATCCCAGGATGCCTTCTACTTAGCATTAAACATGACCTATCAGGACCTCTGTAATTATTATTTTACTGTAGCTTTTGTGCCTCATAAATGGAGAACAGCAACAGTAATCCTTCTGCACAAAAGTGGGATATCTCTAGACCCTGTAAACTACAGACCCATTGGTCTCACTAGTCTCATATGCAAAGCCATGGAACAAAATTATCATTGAAATTATCAATAATGACATAGGAAACCTCCAAACACTGGACCCAACTCAGTTTGGTTTCATCAAGGGCAAGTCATGCCTACTCATACTGGTGGAGTTCTTTGAGAAGGTCACCAAAGCAATTGATGAGGGCAAAATTATTCCTAAAGCTTACCTTGACCTTGCCAATGCATTTGACACAATTCCCTACTCATGCATTGCTGACAAACTCAAGAGGCTATCTATAAACCCTTATGTCACCTGGTGTATAGCAAGCTGGTTCACAGACAGGACTCAGGAAGTTAGAAATGGGGAGTCCACCTCTACAAAGAGACAAGACACAAGTAGAATCCCTCAGGGGCTGGCACTGGGACTGCCTCTTTTTGGCATTTACTTCTCTGAAATCAAGGCCAGTGTCAATGACCTCTGGCTGACTAAATGTGCAGATGATTGCAAATTAGGAGTAGTCATAGAACCTCCGCTCCTACACAAATGTTCTCCAGGAAGGGCTGACACAGACAAATAATTGGCATCAAAGCCATGCCCCCGAATTCAAAAAACTCCATGTGGCATTCTCGTGGACCCTACATGGATTGTACATGCAACTGCAATGCCATTCACCTCGCTGCAGCATGTAATACATACTAATGAGGGGTGGAGTGCCTAAGCTAGGTTTTGCTGCTCACACTAGTATGGCCGCAAAACCTTGTCAGAGAACACAAATATCAATTCCGTGTAAAGGAGAGCACTTACAGTCCACGGATTCCCGTGGACTGCCACAGTTATCACCAGGGCTGTACACACAAGTTCCCTAACTCATTGGTCAAGAAATATGGACAAAAAGAGGGTCAAAGGCCAAAAAAGAGGAACATTTTTAAATATTGCTCTTACACACTCAGAATGTTGATAGAATAACAGGTTTTGCATTGACACACCTTTTCTGAAGGTATGATGTCTGCAACTCAAACATCTGTCATTATTTTCTGACCTATTTCTTAATGATTTGCTGATGATTTGCCAGAAAATCACAATTTTATGAGAAACAGACCAAAAATATGAAGCAAAAATCTGGACATTATTTAAAATCTGTACAGTTGACAGGTATGGACATAAGCGATAAATAATGTGGGGACAAAGGATGGCAACTAGGGACACATTAAATATTGTTATTACTAATTTAGGAAGTTGATAGAATGACAGGTTTTGCAATTGAATGAATTTTATGAAGGGTGTGAATTCTGAGACTCAGATGTTTGTCACATACCTTTCAACCTCTTAGTGTAAAAAATCTGGAAAAAGCCTGACAGAATGTGAGGACAAAACCCCAAAAATAGGGACAGATTTTAAATACTGCTCTTATAAACTTTAGAAAGTTGTTAGAATAACAGGATTTGTCTTAGCATGCATTTTTCTGACAGGTATGAAGTCTGAAACACAAGTGTATATCATTATTTAATGACTTCAGTCATCAGATCATCCCAGTAATTTGCCAGAAAGATCATAAATTTTATGAGGAAGAGTCCAAAAATATGAGGCAAAAATCTGGACATTCTACAAAAATCTGAACACTTGAGAGGTATAGTACAAATAGCTGTCTTTCTGTTAGTGCACCATATCTGCACTGAGACCAAATCAATGAGAGGATAAATAACCAGTAATAGCAACATATTTGACATAGATGTCACATGGGACTGTGTTTGAATGTAACACTCTCGACCTCTTAGAACAAGAAATGTGGACAAACTCATAAAAATGGGGGGACAAAGGGCTAGAAAGAGGGACAGATTGTTAATATTCTACATCAAAGTACCACCAAAAAAAAAAAAAAAACAAGTAATCTCCGTGGTGTCCCCAAAGTCCCACTAATCCTATGCCACTGACATAACATATGTGATGTGGAGTGATAACAGATGAGCCTGCACACACACACTGGACAACTAGTATGATACATCCACACTCTATGAGTAAACCATACACTGTTCTGGTACTGTAAATATCTGCAGAAGGTGTTAGGAGGGACACTGTTATACCTGTATGTGACAGTATGGGTACTACAGGCTAGTTGCCTTGTGTGCATGGCATATATATGGCACAATTCACACTGTCGCAAATGATATACATGCCATTAATGTTGTCAAACACCTATATATGCAGTATATGCATAATGTGAACAGGTAGCACACGTGCATCTGGCAGTAGTTTCTGGTATGTGATGATACTGTGGGTATTATACTAATATCACAGTTGGAGCCGATTGCACACAAGCTGTAGTTCTTCAGGCAGCTGTTTGGACACAGCATGTGTATGTCATCTGTGATGTTCATCACTTAACTAATGTGCAGGCAAGGGCCTAGCAGACAACCCTGATGTACTTCCCTATTCACTGGACCTGAGGTATATGTAACGTCACACATTTCAACATAGTGAGATGCCATGTATGTCATACACACTGGTCTAACTATTTGGTGATATAGCTGTTTATGGCCTTGTGACTATATTGATTGAATACCAAAGTGTGGCATTTTGTCAAATGCCTTCACCTGTTCAAGTTCAACAAGGTGATACTGTTGTCATCATGCATCCCTTGATGACCTCTTTAAGAACATCTATCAGATGTAGTGGACCTGATGTAGCAGTAACAACTCACACAGGTCTGTTGCATACAACTGGAATTTTATTAGTATACATGTAGAAAAGGTCCATGATGACATGTTGGTCTACCTCAAGTTGAGGAGAGTCAGGATGTCTCTTTACATGAATGCATTAGGTGCTGTCCCCCCAAAGCAGGTGGATGCATGTTAATGTACACCCTTGTATGAGAACATATGCCATGTGGAGAGTGCATTGAACTGCGTATTCCACCATATCAGGAATGTGTATGTGCTGGGTCATGCCATAGGTGATCTGTGATGTTGTCACAGCACATTAATTCTGTGTGACAGGCCTGGAGGAAGGTAAGACAGTGCATGCTGCCTATTGTGATCTGGCCTAGGGTACTGACACATACACAGGTATCATTGAGAAAACTCCAAGGTGCTGGATAAACAACTGGCTCACTGACACATCATGTGACTGTTGGTGAATCAACCTGTACCAGTAGAGCTGTCACCACTGGCAAACCCCAGGGATCTGTGCTTGGCCCTTCACTGTTTGAACTGTATTTCCTGACAGTTTGAGCTAAAGTATATGGCCTTTGGCCTACCAAGTTTGCTGATTCTTGCATATTGTGTGCAATCACTGAGTTCACCAATTGTGATATAGTACAGGAGGAGCTAACACACACAACTGAATGGTGACAAAGGCACACAATCTACAAATAAATGCAGAAATGTGTGTTTGTAATGTTGTCCATCTAAAAAGTGGAGTTATATGTTAATCACAGCATTAACAACATTCCTGCTATGCAGAAACCCAGTGAAGCAAGCGCTGGGAACACATTTATATAGCAATCTGAACTTTGATCACCAAGTATCCACACTGCTATTGAAAGCCTGTGTTGTGCACATAATAAGTCACACCATCATATTGACATCTTAGGATTGTACAACAGCACTGTAGTCAAACCTCATTACAGCACTAATAGAGTATAATACTCTTTTTTACATGTGCCTCACCAGACACATGTAGCAGCTGGAGAGACCACAGAGCGTTCTCAGAAAGATAACACAGGGCCTACACACCATGCCATTATGTATGAGGATATATTAAAAGCCATGTCACAGTAAACTTTATTGTATAGGATGGCGTGACTTCTGCATGGCCCTCAGGCCAGTCTCTGACCCTGCCCTGGTGGGAGTACTGCATATCCAGAAATGTAATATAGCTGGACGTCAGCAGTGTCTGTTGAGGACAAGATGATGGTGTCCTAAACACAGCTACTAGAGCTACCCTTACTGGCACTCTGCTGCTACCGTCTGTGCCTTATGGAGCCTAAATTCTCACCAAGTTACAAACTTCCCCAAAGACAAAACCTGAAATACACTGTTACAAAATTATAAAATTTGCAACAAATGTCTCCCACCTCACTCACCACTGCTTACCACTTTAAACTCTAAAGTGGATTAAACTTCCTAATCACCTAACCTCTTGTCAGGCACTTACAATTCATAAAATTGTACATAAACCATCAGCCTGTCCTACCCCGAAATCCTTTCTGAATAGCTACCGCCCAAACAGATCACTTTGACCAGAAGTCAGATAACTCCTCTCTATTTATAAATCTAATAAAAGCACAGGGAAAGTCTCTACTCCTGCTTCATAGCAAAAGCTTGGAATAGGTTCATAGGTTCATAGGTTGGTACTAGGCTATCGGCCCTAGGGCCTATGCAAGCCTAGCCATAACAATTCCCGGGATATTTCTTCCCACAATATTTACTTCTCCAGGCCCCTGTCTAGCAGGGTGACTGACATGATCCCCGGGGTGAATTTCCTATCTCCCATCTAATCATCAAGGTTGCTTTTGAAGAGGGCCAATGAGGCGCTCTGCTTGATATGTATGGGCAGTCTATTCCAGAGTATGGGGAGTCTCTGGGTCAGGAACCTATCCCTCCAGCATGTTTTGTTCATTGTGATGACAAGGTTTAGATCCCTGGAGCATGTGGCTCTTAGGGATTGGGATTTCTTTAAGTGGAGCATGTCCAACAGCTCAGGGTTTCACATGGCCTTGTATGTTAAGCAGAGATCGCCTCTGAGTAGATGATATGCCACAGAGTATAGCTGGAGTTTTTTTAGACGGTCAGTATATGGCATCTGCTTTAGGCCTGTGATTCTTTTAGTGAGGTATTTCTGTGGCCTTTCCAGCTGTTGCAGATGTCTTGTGAGGTACATACCAAACGGGGCATTATACTCTATAATGGGTCTAATGAGGGATGAGTACAGTGGGACAATGACCTCCTTTTTTCTGGATGAAAAGCCCTTAGTGATGAGGTGTGCCACATAGAAGGATTTCCTGACTGTTGTGGCAATGTGGTTTTTGAAAGTGAAACCACTGTCCACCTGTGTCCCTAAGTCTCTCATCACACTTTCGATGTTTAGTGTCCTGCCACCTATGTGGTAATTCATGGGTACATGTTTTTTTTCCAAAGGGGATAACTATACATTTCTTGGCATTAAGCATTAAGAGCCCATGGCTCAGGCACCAGGCATCTGTTTCTGCAAGGCCCTTTTGTAGACTATTCACATAATTTGGGGATTCAATAATGCCTCCCGGTTTGCAGTCATCTGCAAACTTTGTTAGCCAGAGTCCCTTAGTGTTAGCCTGTACTTCAGAGAAGTAGATGACAAACAAGAGTGGTCCCAGGACTGAACCCTGAGGTACTCGACTTGTCACTTGTCTGGAGCTGGATTTGGAGTCGGCTACTTTTACTGTCTGGGTTATGTCAGTAAGCCAGTTAGCAACCCATCGAGTGACGTAGGGATTTATGCCCAGCTTAGTAAGTTTATCTATGATTCCAGAGTGGGGGATGGTGTCAAAGGCCTTGTCGAGGTCCAGATAGGCTGTGTGGACTGCCTTAACCCTCGTCCACAGCTCTGGAGACTTATTCGAAGAAGTCAATCAGATTCAGGAGACAAGATCGGCCCTTCACAAATCCAAACTGGGAGGGGTCCAGTGTTTGAAGGTTGCCAATGTCTTTGTTTATATGTTCCATGATAATGCGTTCCATGCCCTTGCAAATCAGGCTTGTAAGACTGATAGGATGGTAGTTCCCGGGATCCAAGGTTGATCCTCCCTTGTAGAGCGGGATAACTGTAGCTGTGCGCCACTCAGTGGGCACGAATCCTGAGGTGAGGCTATGATTAAACATGACACTTAGGTGAGGTGCCAGTTAATTTTGTAGTTCATGTAGTCACAGCCTGGGATGTCATCTGGTTCCATGGATGCTGTATTCTTAGCTTTGGAGAGTGCGGTTTCTACCTGTGTGGCCGTGATTATCGGAATTTGGCCATCTTTTGGTATTGAGATGGGCTCTTTAGAGGGTGAGAAAGGCGTGAAGTTGACACTAAATCGATCTGCCAGGATATTGGCAATATCCTTGGGATCAGTATATTTAATGCCATTCTGTTGTAACTCAGAGCAGATCTGAGCAATGCCATTTAGATTCTTGACATAACTATAGAATGCCTTGTCATTGTCTTTGGAATCTTTGGCAATTTTATTTTCATAACTAGCTTTTGAGGATTTTATGAGGGATCTCAGCTTCTTATTGAGGCTGGTGAGGGAGTTTTTTGCATCCTGGGATTTTCCTCTTTTTTGCAACAGTTTCTTCCTTCTGTTGTATAGTTTGTTTATAGCAGGGGACCACCAGATTGGCTTCCTTTTTTTGGAGAAAAGCATCTTGGTTTTATTTGGGATGGCACGATTCATGCATGAGTGGATGTGCTCGTACAGTGCCTTAGTGTCGGATTCTGCAGTCGAACTTCCAGATCCCGTCTGCGTGGGTGTTGTGAAGTTTGTCACTTCTGACTTCAGTAGCTTGAAGTTGGCTTTGGAAAAGTTTTTTAAGGAGGTTTCCTTACTGGGGGGTGGGGGTGGGATGTGGATGTCAATGATGATTTGCTTATGGTCAGACCTGACCAATGAGGGGGTGACCAGTGGTGTGGAGCATCTATCTCCCATGTTGGTAATGACCCGGTCTAGGATATTGGAGCCCCTGGTGGGACAATGGATTAGTTGATCCAGGGCGTTGGAATTTATGAATTCCAAGAACCGTTGGGAAAAGGAGTTGGTACCTGAGTAGTTTTCCCAATAAATGGCAGGGTAGTTGAAATCACCCAATATTAGGGTGTTTGGTTGTATCTTAATATTTTCCAGTATGTTTAGAAAGGTGTAGTGAGAATCTTGGGGCATATTTGGGGATCTGTAGCAAGCTACAATTTGGATTGCAGTCTTACCTAGAGTTAGTTGCACCTGGAGAATTTCAGATGCATTGTGTTGGGCAACTAGCCTGGAGGTGTGAATATCCTTGGTGAATATGGACACTCCTCCACCTTTAGTGTTTCAGTCCTGGTTTTGTGGCCGAAAAGTGTGGTAAGAATTGTAGCCTGGTATTGCAGGGGTGTTCTCTGGAGCCTTGAACCAGGTCTCAGTTACTGCACAGATATCGATGTTCTCCATTTTTAGGAGTGCCTCGAGAGAGTGCATTTTGAGGTTTAGACTTCTAGCATTGAGTAGCATTACCTTCAGATTTTACCTGCTTCTATCTGTTACGGTGGTGGTTTTATCCTTTGAACCTTGCCTAAAAAAGGCACTACAGGGGTGGCAAGAGCTTTAGCCAGTAACCTGAATCCCAGGGGTGACAGGTGCAGACCATCTCTGGCAAAGCATCGTGATTTGTCAATCATGTCTTCCCAGGCAGACAAATACTGGATCCCCTTTGAATGACACCAGAAGCTTAGCCAATTGTTGAAGTCAATCATTTTGTCCTTATACTGTGGTATCATTCTGGGCGAAGGCAGGATGCTACTCAGGGCTAGGGTCATACCTGCCTGGGTCACATAATCCAAGAGCTCTTCCATATCTCTTTTCATGTAGTCCAGGGAGGTACGTCTCAAGTCATTCACTCCAGCATGGACAATGACAGAGTCGTATTTGTACTTGTTGTGGAGTGACTTGAGTGAATGCGTTATGTGGCGGATCCTGGCACCCGACAGGCAGCTGACTGTAATTTTCTCCTTGTTCAGTCTGGTGAGTGGGACATCAGTGTGCCTGACTATAGAGTCACCTATGACTAAAGTGTTGGGTACATTGTCTTGCTTTAGGGTCTGTTGTTGGGTGGCACACTGCTGTTGTGAGCTATGTGTCACTTTGGTTATGACTGGTGTTTGTTTGCGTTTCGGCTTCGGAGGTCCTTGTTGCTTGGGCAGGTTAATGTTAAGGGCCTCTGCATATGTGGGTTTAGTGTTGCTATGTGTAGGTGTTGATGGTGTGGGTTTTGAAGGGCTATGAGTTGCTTGAGGTGTGATGCAGGTGTTAACCTTCTCCTCTTGACTGTCTAGCACAATCTTGGCCGGAGAGAGCTTTGCTTCCAGTTTGGCTATGTAAGTGCATCTCTCGCAGGCTGTAGTGTTGGGTGGACAAAGGAGAGGATTGTCTGTGTACATGAGGCAGTTGCCGCATTGCCCCAGTATGCCCAGATTCACCAAGTGGACAGGAGAAATCACTGGAAGCTGGCCCTTGGACATGCCTGTTTAGGTGCTTTTATGTAAAGTTTAAGAGCTGTTTTCCCTTACCTTTGCAAGGTACTTTGCAGTTATAGGCTGTTTAGTGCCTATGATTCATTTCTCCTTATTGACAAGGAGAGCTGAGTGCTTGTATCTGTTTCAGGTTTCCTAGTGCTTTCCAGCAGGTTCTAGAGCAAGTGCTAGTCACAGGGGTTCAGATTTTAGTGCTACTACTGAGAAACCAGCTAGTTTTAAGGGAAAATTTGAAGAGCAGACTTTCTGGCACCTGGAATACTTTAACTGCAGCCTTGCAGTGCTGCACGATGTGAAAAATGTGCAAACACACGCATTTTTAAGCCAGAAAGTTGAAAGGGATAGAAATTAGCCCAAAAGGCTAATAAAATTACAATTTCAGAGCTGGAAACCACTCCTCTAGCATTAGATAGGCAGTACAATGCTCACCAGTCCCACTGGTAGGCAGTAGGACTTCCCTCTACCAATGCAAGGTCTGGATAGCTCTGAGCACAGAAAATAAAGTCCTGAGACAAGCAAAGCTTGGGATATGTACTGGCTAGAAAAGGTGGGAAATGAGCAGACAAGATAGTATTTTTTTTGTTGTTGTTGAAACAGGCTAAACAATGCAATAATACAGTAAATAAACACAGAAAAGGCTAACACACTTGAGTGTGTAGTCCTAGACAGTAAATGCAATTAAAACTCTACAAAATTAGCAATTTAAAACTTTTTTAAATGAAGCAAGGCAAGTGCACAACTGAAAAATGATTTAAGAGGAAGTAACACAGCAGAATAAGCAGCCAGTCTACATATACAGAGAAGTCTATATATACAGAAAAGCAGCTAAAACATACAAATACTTCAGATGCAGTGCAACCTAGAGCACTTGAGTTGTAGCAATATTAAGGCAATTACAGTTATAATAAATGCTATGAAATATACTCTATATTTCAAAAATGTTTGAGAAGCACAGTCAGAACACAAGGAGATTCAGGCAAAAAAATTTTTTTTTTTTTGAAAGGGAAAAAGGAGAAACAGAAGGCCTTATCAAATGTTCTCTCTGTATTAGGTAGAATGAGCTAATGACACTAGACAGGGAGAAGTGTCCCAGATCAGATTTACAGTAGGGGTGGGCCACTGCAAAGCCACCAAGTATAACAGCAAGACACCAACTGGGAGGGACAGTGGGGCAAAAAAATAGCCTACAGATAGTAAGCACTAGAGAAAGCCACAAAATGAAAGTTTTTAAACAGATAAAGATTTGTAAAGATACAGAATGATTTTAACTGCAAACAAATCAGTTACCCATGCAGATTAGTTAATAGCAATAAAATACACTCAAAAACTAATCAGCAGGCAATAAAAGTGCTATATACAAATTGCTAGAAACAATAATCTGTATAAATAATAAAAAAACAGGATACTTATATATATCTCAGCTAACAGTTGTAGTCAACGCATGCCCTACCTTTAGCTATCAGAACAAATGCTTTCATCCTTTTAAGCATACTCTATAAGATTTCCTTTGTAACTCTTTGTTCTGCTTTTGCACCAACCCAAGCTGAACCCTTCCTAGAATACAATTCCCCTTTCCCTACCAAATGTACTCATTCTCCTCTTCAGTTCTACTATTTTGTTCTTATCTGTCTTTCTTCTAACAACTATTTTGCTGTATAATCTAACTCTTTTCAAAGCTGTCTAATAATACCTCTAAAGTTTTATCACATTTCTGATGCCTATTTTTACTCTACTGTGCATTGATAGTTTTATATGTGGACAAAGAGACAGACATCCTACTTAACATTTCCTATCCACCTCCTTTATTTCAGACTCACAATTCATAAAAATATTTTTGCTGCTGTATAATATTTGTAAACAAAAATGTTTTATTACTGTATTACATTGGGTGTAATATGTCTATATGAGTGTGTAATGCAAAATATCTTTTGCAATAATTGTGTACTTTATAATAGTTGTAGAATGCTTTTTGTGATATAACCTGGAACTTTTTTCTCCACAGGCCTCCACTGAAATGGGTACCCTGTGGGTTCACTCGTTTCTTCCTGATAAACAAACAATAGAAAAATAAATAAATGAGTAGACTTCTATATTCTATACTTATGTTCAAAAACTGTGTTGGGCTTAAAGGTTTCAAGATTTAAGAAAGACATTTAGAAAGCAAAACAAGTTTGAATTCTGGGAGTTATAATTATTGCATCATTATTTTTACATTTAAAACATATCTGTGTGTCAAAACCTAAGTCCCTAAAGCATAACTGTTATTGCAGTGGAGATGACAGCAAAATAAACCCCAACCAAACATTAAATACTTATGAACAGGTATGCTTCTTTACTTTATAATTACTTCTTCTTCTTTCAGCTTTTTCCCAGTTAGGGGTTGCCACAGCAGATCACCTGTCCGCTCATGACTGGCAGTGGAGTTTTACAGTGTCGAGTTGCCAGCCCGGTGCCCAACCTTCCACAGAAGGCACACACATGCACACACTCACACCTAGGGCCAATTTAGAGTGTCCAATCTACCTACAGCATGTCTTTGGGATGTGGGAGGAAACCGGAGCACACAGAGGAAACCCACGTGACCACAGGGAGGACATACAGACTCCGCACAGAAGGCACCCCAGACAGGAATCAAACCGGAGAACCTCTTGCTGTGAGGTGGCAACGCTAACCGCTGCACCACCGTGGCTGCCCTTTACTTTATAATTACTAAAAAGATTAAAATGTCATGCTTTAAAATAAATGACTGGCAGCAAAATTTATTTCATACCCCAAAAAGTGCTTAAAGGAATATGTATAAGACTCTTTACTGTTGGTCAGCAAGAATTACACAAATTGCTTTAGAGGCAAGATATTAATTCTAAGGGTTTCTAACGTGACTATAGTAAGGATATGAAAGGGGGCTTCTTGGCATGCTCCAAAACAAATGACTAAATTCCTTTAGCACTGTATCTCCCAGACAGAATAATTTAAGAAACAGTCAATGTAGTTTTAATGCAGTTTGTCATATAAGCATTCTTCCTGTAGTTAAATGCATGTGTTGCAACTCCCAATCTCTGTTTTCCAAGTTCTCGGGTACTAAAATATAACAGTTTCTCTATGTATAGTCCTCAAGTATGCAACGAAGTTCTGCAGATTTAGAATTATTTTCTTGGAAGTTTTGAATAGGTATTTTTATACCCCAAGCAGACTTTGAACAATTTTTCTCAAATAACAAATGCTGGAATTGGGATGAAAAAGAGAGAGGAATTTGGAATTATGTTCTTGGGGAGTGCAACAAGTTGTAAAATTTTAAAAATTCCTTAAAGAGTACTTTGTCAGAAATGTTGATGGAGCAAATTATTGTATCTAAGAGAAAGATTCTTTTGAGCTGGGACTTAAGATCTGAATTGCATAGGCATATTTTATTTATCCTTTGTTGATCAGGTTAGTCCCACTAGGCCAATAGCCTCATTTCAGGGGAGACCCAAGGTTGTATATTATAGTACTAGAGGAAATTTGGCCAAGGGATCAGGGAACTTCCCCTTCTCATCATTGTTGTGAGTGGGACCCATTTTCGAGGAGCACTTCCTGTTTCCAGTCCAGGGACAGATGTGGCTCAGAGAAACAGGGAGGCAGATGGAAAGAGAAGGAGATGATGGACAGGTGAAAGAAATGAAAGAAAAAGCAAATATCAAGACTGGAGAATGTGTGCAGGATTCTGAGGAAATTTTCAAAGAAATGTTTGATGGAGATGAGTCTACATATTATGGCTATATAATTCCAACCCTCCATTCAGAAGTGTTGCAGGATGATTTACTTAAAGGAATTGTGGCACAGAGTGAGCCAGAAAATTAAAGATATGTTTCCTGGGGGAACATTATAGAGAAAATACAAAAGGAGGATGCAGAGGCAACCCTGAAGAATAGTGGTGAGATGGAAAAGAAAACATATGCAGAGAAAGTAAAAGAAGACAAAACAGTAGTAGCAGAAAATAAGACAGAAGAAAATGAAAAGCGGAAGTATGTGGTAAAGATTCAAAATAAAGAACACAAATGGACAAGTATGAAGTGTGGGACAATTTAATAGCTCCTTTGGGTGTAAAAGCACATGAGGTAACATTCCTCCACAGTGTCTCTGTTTCTAATCTTTTTTCATTTGTTAAAAGTCTCATGTCATCTAATACATTTACCTCTACACCACATGTATTACACCACTCCAAAATTCCTATTTTTCTTACAATATTCTTAATACTGTTTACATTTATAGAAAGCAGCCTAAATTTTTTATCCCTTTCATTCATGATTTCATAGCTAATTATTTTTAAGAGGCCATTCTAATTACAGTTGTTGAAATACAGTAAAGATACTAAATGTAAATTTAGCAAAATGGGAAGATTAAACATTCTAGATTTAAAATTGAAAGTAGAAGTATATAGAAGTATAACATCATATGCTCATACTAATTGTAAAGAAATGGAAAGCTTAGTTCATCAGATTTTAGACTATGGAGTAATACATGTGAATATTATAATAACAGGAGACGTTAATTGTGATTTAAGAGGCAAGCATAAAAGGAAAGGAAATTATAAAAAAATGTTAGAAATTGTAAGATGTGGTAAGTTAAAACTTTGGGACAAAAATTCATGGACTTACAAAAGGGGTATTCACAGAACTGAAATAGATTATTTTATAGTATCAGAAGGTTTAGTTATAGGAGAAGGAGAGGTAGTTGAAACAGGATTTTCTGATCATCTTGCAATATGGCTAGAGATAAAGGAAAATAAGGAATATATAAAAGTAGGCAAAAGAATAAAATGGATAAATGAAAAAGCATGACATGAAGAAGAAAATATATTAGTAATACAGTTACAGAAAATCATATTACTTTATAAAAATTGGTCTGAATGGTGAATGATATTTAAGGAAAAATGTAAAAAAATTTTTTTACAGTAGCAATATAATATGAGAAAAGTAGCGAAAGAAAAATATAAAAGAACATAAAATGATGCATTGGAAGATTTAGAATATAATGATAGAAAGTACATTTACAAAGAAAAAGAATTATATGAAAAAAATCAAGAAAAAATACAATAATTGTTATATAAGCAAATATATTTTACAACAATAAAGAAGTATCAAGTTACTTAAGCAGATTGGTAAAGGAAGACAGTAGTGTAATGACAGAAATAAAAAATGTAAAAGAGTCAAATGTTATGGGGAAAACTATGTAAAGAAATTTTTTGAAGATATAAAGGAAGTGGATAAAATAAACATGTATATGATTAAATATGGATATTATAAGAATAGAAGTAAAAAATATGTTAAATGAATAGATAAAAAAGTTATTTTATGTTATATGAGTTATATGGAATGAAAGAATAAATGAAATTATGTTTAATGGTAAATGGATTTTGGCAACAATATTAAGCAAAATCAGATGGGGGTTATGAAAAAAGGAGTGGAGGGTCTAACAGGGATGGAAATTGTGTATGATTGTGTAAACAGATTTATATATATATTTGTAGATATGTAAATATTTTGTATATAAATAAAATACCCATATTTTTTATATAGGTGCCATGGGATTTCTTATTTTTATCCATCTGAACTACCACTAACTGAAGCAGATACAGTCTCAGCTTCATATTTTATCTGAAGGACAGCACATGCAGGAGTGCAAAACCACCTCTGCTGCCCTACAGAGCAAGCAATCAATCTACCTGATGTGAAAACAGAACCCGCAGCTTTCTCCACCAAAGGTGAGTTTGCTACTCATTACACCACTGTTACTGCTGACATAGTAAGTCCTTACTAAGTTTAATGATATTGGCTGGCAAACAAGCAGTTTCTAGAAATTCAAAATCAAAATCTAAACCAGCTGTAACTGAAATACTGAATATTGTAAAGCAGATAAAAGAACTGGGGGTAGGATCTTTAGAAAAGGGAAGTAGCAAATTACACAGAAAAAAAATGGAATTTTGGGGAACAATACAAGAACAATGCAGAATAATGTTTAGGAAGAGCAGTGAGGTTTAAGGGAAGGCAGGAACTGAGCTGAAGTGAATGATAATTGTTAAAAAGAAAAAGTGTATAGAGCATGAAAATAATTTAAAAAATGTCACTATGGTTTGTTTTCCATTAATGTATGTATATTTACGTCATTGTTCCTTTTTGTTATAATTTTGCCCTCATCTTGTAAAGTAGGCTTTCAAATTCTAAAATGTGTAGTTTTTACCTTAGTTATTTTGGTGGACTTGTATTTGTTAAGTTTAATAAGCTAGTGTTTCTGTTTACTATATGCTGAGTAACTGTCCAATTACTTCCCGATTCCATATCATCCATCCTCGCCTTCTGATGATGATGAAAAACAGTTTGTAGTGGATTGGCATGCTTTCTGTAGTCTGCAGCAGATTTCATTACAAAGTAACCAGAATGCAGCACAATCAGTCAGACAATAAATCAATAAATATACACAGCTATATTCAAGAGAAAGGTAACAAAAGTAAGACAGAACAGCAAAAGATTCTTAGTAAGTGTGTGGTGTCCCTTCAATGGGCCAGTAATCAAGGAGCCTCAGTCCTCACCACTGACATGGGTGAGAGACGTTCACTTGGAACAAAAATAGATACATACAGTATTTTCAGATGTAGCTCTCTACACCAAGCACAATTTCCCTTAAGAGCACATAGGAAGCACACTTAGTCCTGGGGTTAGACTTTCTCTTCTGGGCCCCAAATAAGACTTCATCTTTGTCTCTGCAGAAACCAGTGCTTTTTGTCCCTGTTCCAACTAGCTGGCACACACAATCTTTGATTTTAACACACACACACACACACACACACACACACACACACACACACACACACACACACACACACACACACACACACACACCTGGGGAGGGCTGGCAGAGATTTACCAGCTATGCCCAGGCTATAAGGTAGTTCCACTGCTACCAGCCAGCTACTCAAAGGCTGTTAATAGGGTATCCAATTATACTGAGTGAAATTAATAGTAATACCAATGATACTGTTGACCAAACAGCAAGACTTTCAGGAGTGGCCACAGTGTCACCAAAGAAAAATATAAGTACTCTCAAAGGTTAAAATATTCTCTAAAAAGACCATCCAAAATGAAAAGTTTAAATATATTTAACAATAGATAATAAAATAGAAAATATGAAAATACTGAATATCTAGTTACAATAAACACCAGAGTTTCAATCACAGGAAATATTAAAAATAACACAGATGGATAGATTCACACAGATACAGAAAAAACAAATACCTAACTAATCTCACTATATTTTCCTGACTGATTAAAGAATTACTCTTCTCTAGTTAAGTTACTTACTACAGCAAGGCAAGATTATGTGGGTGAGTACTCCTGTCAGTTCCAATAACAGAGTGCTAAGTGTCACTATCGCATCTCTCACTAATATCTAAAATAATCACCATGCTGGCTACAGAATGACATCACATCTGGTCACCTGGCTCTGGTTCCTACACTATCCCCTGACTGGAAATTGAACCACAATCTAGCACATATGTGTCACAATACACACACACATAAAGTTTTACTAAGATGTGTTTCAGCATCTGGAAGCTGTAAAACAATTGTATCACTTCCACTCTTCCTACAGAGCTACTAAGCCAGGCTTCTCACAGACATTTCATTCTTGGCTGCAGTCAGAACTGTGAGATACATTTTTTATGGCCTAAACCAAGTAATTTAATTTCAGACTGTTTTTCAAAGTTAGCTAGACTGCGATTAACCTCTTCTCTTTCAGTATCCTCTGTTACAATATATTAACTTCAAGGTACAATACAGTATGATATACAGGTATATGTTTTCTGTCCAGCAGGACCCACTGTTGGTACATTTTTAACACAAACAACTTTACAAATAAATTTTAAAACAAACACCTGTACAAATCAGGTTGATATACAAATGACATATAATTCTTTACAAAACTCTAGCTAGCTCAGCTGGCATACATTACATATTCACTGACTTACTTCTCCTGGCATATCTGGTAATACATCACATCATGTATAGTGCTTGGCATACAGTGTAATAAAACACTTGTAAAATTAAAAAATCATTATCTAGCAATTAACTGATTGAGCACTTTTAGGGAGAAATTTATGGATGTGTGAATCACCTAAATGACAGACTTATTGTACAGTGAGTTTCTATGTTATACTGTAAGGAATTAGTGCTGGCAAGAAAACATTTGGAAGAATTTGTGCATCTATGAAGATGAAGATACAGTATAGTGATTATTCCATAGTAGACAGCTGTTTACTACATAGAGGATTATGAGTGAGCTGATGCTAACAGCGTTACTATGTGTTTGAGACAAGGATGCCAAGAATTCACCTCAAGAGGAAAGCTAACATATGATTTTCTAGTAGTAGGCTTACTCCATCAGTATCTGCTACAAGTCCACAAAAAAGGGTACCTAAAAGATATTGAAACTCGATCATCCAGGAAGTCCATTGTAGTTGTTTGGGGTCGGGATGTATCAAACACCCTTGGATTTGTGTGAGTTAATCCAATTTGTGACAAAGCTTGTGGTAAATACCTCTGGTCATTTCCAGAAGAAGGGAAAACAACTATTGCCTGGGCCAGAAGGGAGTCATCACAGTGATCTCCGGGGAGTCCATCTGAATCTTCAGAATTGCCATGGATATTAATGGAAAAGGTAGAGCAGCATACAGGAACTTTTCTGCCCAAGGAAAAGAAAAATCATCTGTCTTCCAAGCCTTCTTGCATGGAGTCCTGAGGCAGAAGTTTGCCAACTGATTGTTTAGAGTGCAGACAAAAAGATCTATTTGAGGTGTTCCCCACAGATGGATCAAATTTTGGAAGACCCCCTGTTTCTGTTTCTATATGAGGGTCTGTCCTGGTCGTGCTCTGCTTGTCTGCTGCATAGCTTTGCTCTAACAGAATGTAAGATAGCTGTAAAGTGAGATTGTGCTGAAAAAGCTATATCCCAGACTACCATGGCTAGTCTGCATAGAGGGTAAGATCTGGTTCCCCATGCTTTTTTATGTATCACATCACAGTTCTGTTGTTTGTAAAGAGTTGTAGATGTCTCATGGATAGATGACTGAGAGAGTTGAGAACATTTATAAGAGCTAGCACCTCTTTTATCTTAATGTGTTTTGGTCTGTCTTTTTTGTTCTCATTGATACTGCTCCCCAAGCAAAGTCTAAGGCATCTGCTGTGACTGAATATGCTGGAGCAGAAGGGGAGAATGTGAGACCTGGAGTTTAGGAAATTTGGTGTCTCCACCACATAATCTCACTTATCAAAAACCTCAAAAACTGTTATCTAAAAGTCAAGGGATGTTGTTGTTGGGACCATAGACATATCAGGTACCATTGGATCTTTCTCATGTGGAGTGTTGCAAGAGGCATCATGAGTATCATAGATGTCATGAGACCCAGAATCCTAAGGCATTTCCTTGCTGAGAAGGAAGTCTGAATGGGAAAACTTAAGGAATAGATTTAAATACAGATCTACTTTTTTCCCTGTGGAATAAAATCTCTTTAAGCTGAAGTGTCCTGGAGACACCCCAGCAAAACAGTCAGGTGGGAAGAGTCAAAAAAGACTTCAGAATTTTCTCTTTTAATCCCAACCTGTGCAAAATACCCCAAAACATTGTGCAAACTTTATTTATTTATTTTGCGAGCTAAAGCTGCTTTTTGGAAGTACTGTCTGGTTGGGTGACTTTTTCAGAGTCACGACATAGACAGATGGAGGTGGAAGGGGTCAAGCCCTGTGTCCTTGATGACAGGAAGCAGCTCATTAAGAGATTAGAGCCTTAATCTCTGCACTAAATGTCAGACATTCAGTCACTTTTTAATTCTCTCATAAGTCACTTAATGTAAAATGTCACTGAGATTTACAGTCAGTCAAATAATCAAGTCAATAGAGTTTCTGAATTTTTGTTCAGAAATGACATTCTGATGCAAAACCTATTTTTATGATAACTTTTTGAATGAATTAGAGTAGTCTGACTCTCATCTGTATCTAGTGTTGCAGAACATCTGGTTTAATCTCATATTTATACTTCTTTTTTTCTGGTAAATAACTAAGAATTACAGCTCTCAGCCAGTTATGCTAGTCATTACAGTTTCATAGTTTTTCTTGTTCAGAAATGCATGTCCATGCAACACTTGTTGCCCTGTTGATGCTTTAAGTGACTTGGAGTTAACTGACATTAGAGTTTTTGTAGTATTTATGCACCACTTCCTGTAGTCCAGGATGCAGAGTTTGGATCCTTTCACATACTTTTTCCTATTGTATTACTTTGGACAGGTCACTTAACCAGACAGTACTCCTGGGTCACCCCTGAAAAGGGACACTTTGTTCAGTGAGTTTACCAGGTTAACAAATACATAAGATGATATTTAAAATTTGCCCCTTTTTCTTACTCCACAATTTTAGCCTTTGTCCAGAATTTTTGAGCAAATAAATCGAGAAGCATCGTGTTCTGTTCTTTGTAAAATGTGTGGCTTTCTGCCAAATTGTTGTGGATTACAGTCATTAAGTAAGGATAGGCATACAAGTTTCAGACTTGGATCCTTCAGAAAATGCTTGCTAATAATGCAAATCTTATTATTCTAGCAACTTTCTAGGTATATAACAGAAATATTTAAAACCTATTCCTGATTTGGCTTTGTTTCTAATTCCAAATCTAATAAATTTAGAGGGCAAGGAGGGTTGTATTTTATGATTCTGACAGCAATGAGCTGAGCTACATTTCTGAGTTATTATTTATTAATTTATTCATTCACTTGATTTGAAGCATTATCTTAGGTGCATGGTGATACAAGGGGCTGTAATTGATTGTCACATATGTGTATGTCTGTATAAATAATTGATTTTTGCATCCCAAAGTAGTTATGGTGTAAAGGAAGGAAACTGATTGCCAATAGCATTATCATATGAACCATGTTCTTTGGGTATGATCCTTGGTTTCCTTGTATTGAATGGTGACAGTGTGTTTATTATTTAGCTGTAAATAAATTGGACAGCATAATGTCGCCAAATTTAATGTTAACATTTTACATGATAACTACAAATATATTTTAATTTAGCTTATTTTTTTGTAGGCATGCAGATATGAAATGCATTGTGGGCTAAAACAATCTGTCTAGCCCTTAGTGAAAATGAGTATGGCTATGTACTGTTAAAATGTTGCTTCCTGTATACAAAGTTTGATTCCCTCACCCTTTGTTTGTTTTTGTTGTGACTCTTAGTACTTCATCAGACATTATTCCTGGACTGCTCCTGAAAAGGGATGCTTGTGACCAGTGAGTTGTCCCAGTTTGTTTGCAAATGTGTTAGATATTTGTCTTTTAAATTACTGTTACCTTCCCATAACAGCTAATTAGTATTTTACTCTATGCTATTTGACTATGAATCCCAGCAGATCTTTAGTAGTTTGATTGAAAAATGCAATTTAAATACATGGGACATTCAAGAAAAGATAAATTTACTGTTGCTCGTGCTAAGTCAGTTTTCAGTGTGAGAGTATTTGGTTTTGTTTAGCAAATGCCTGTCAGTGTTTAAATTAAATCCAAATCTCTGCTCAGCACAAAACAAGTACAACTTAGTTTATTTGAATTTGGGTCAACAGAGAGTCTTTCTCTTTTTACAGAGACACAAACATTTTTGTGCTATTTTACTACTGTTATGTTCTTAGCTACTGACTTCTTCTAACACTGCAGCATAGTAACAGTTCATCCAAATCATAATCCTTGAGCACAACAAATTTAGTTATTCTTTGTATTGTGCATATTGCTGGGATATGTAAAATATGTTATTAGGCTATGGCATTTATTGTTTTAGGAATGGATTATAGGTAAGTTGTTACCATGCGTTCTATAGTTTATTTTTGTCTTTGTCCTACACTCCCAGCCAGCTACTGTACCCCTTTTTTGCTCCAGCAAACAAGGAAAACCAGAAAAAACATTGATTATAACATGACGTTTCACTTTTTTTTCTGAAAAAGAACACAAGCATTTAATACTGCCTCCATCCAAAAGAAACAAAATAAATATGTTCATTTTGTGCCCTTTCTTGCAGAAAGGACACTGTGCTCTTGTCTGGCCTGCTGTGTCAACCTCATAAATGTACAGCAGGGTATGAAATGGTGATAGCATCATAAATGTGCATGCTGCAGCTAGGTACTACAGCAGGGTATGAAATGGTGATATCAACATCATAAATGTGCATGCTGCAGCTAGGTACTACAGCAGGGTATGAAATGGTGATATCAGCATCATAAATGTGCATGCTGCAGCTAAGTACTACAGCAGGGTATGAAATGGTGATATCAGAATCATAAATATACATGCTGCAGCTAGGTAGTATAGCAGGGTATGAAATGGTGACATCAGCATCATAAATGTGCATGCTGCAGCTAGGTACTACAGCAGGGTATGAAATGGTGATATTGACATCATAAATGTGCGTGCTGCAGCTAGGTACTACAGCAGGATATGAAATGGTGATATCAGCATCATAAATGTGCATGCTGCAGCTAGGTACTACAGCAGGGTATGAAATGGTGACATCAGCATCATAAATGTGCATGCTGCAGCTAGGTAGTACAGCAAGGTATGAAATGATGACATCAACATCATAAATGTACATGCTGCATCTAGGTAGTACAGCAGGGTATGAAATGGTGACATCAACATCATAAATGTGCATGCAGCAGCTAGGTAGTACAGCAGGGTATGAAATGGTGACATAAGCAACATAAATGTGCATGCTGCAGCTAGGTATTACAGCAGGGTATGAAATGGTGATGTCAACATCATAAATGTGCATGCTGCAGCTAGGTACTACAGCAGGGTATGAAATGGTGATATTGACATCATAAATGTGTGTGCTGCAGCTAACTACTACAGCATGATATGAAATGGTGATATCAGCATCATAAATGTCCATGCTGCAGCTAGGTTCTACAGCAGGGTATGAAATGGTGAGATCAGCACATAAATGTGCATGTTGCAGCTAGGTAGTACAGCAAGGAAT